>NW_027461957.1:635000-690000 GCF_050947455.1 Rhinoderma darwinii | reverse complement strand
ATATGACCAAACTCAAAATGGCAAACCTCCGACTCACGAAGAGTCACCCTCCAGCACACAGGAAAGGAAAAACCCCCTGTGGGGGAAACCTCTAGGGAAACCATGGCTGGAGGATTGCCCTTCCTCTAGGCTTAGAAGGTGCCAAAATAGAATTTGTTACAGAATTTGTACATTTTCTCAGATTTTCAAGGAAAGACATACAATGAACGAACGACATAAAACACATAAATCAGCTGATCTGGTTGGCTAGGCGGAAGTCTCTCTTCCTGGGCACCCATTAAAATGAATGGGTGATCCACGGATGAGACGGGTCCTCCAGATGCCTCCTTGTAGCACCTGTCTCCGCTCTGGCTAATAGGGGGGGATCTCCTGCTGGAAAACCTCCTCTATTACAGACAACCCGTATGAAGAGGATGGCATCACTGTGATGAAGAAGTGGTCTGGGGTGAAGGGTTTCCCTGCTAGAACCTACAAATTACATCAGGTCGACATTGGTGGGGAAGTCAAGCTCAAGGTCCTCAGTCCCATCCAATATGGCGCTAAATGTGGCAGTAAAACCTTCTAATATGGAATCTTCTTTATGTCATAAACATTTGTGTTTATGACATCAGCGCATTCATCATCATTGCTACAGGAGTTTCTTACCACTGCCGCCTCGTTCATTGTGACATCACCCACAGTGGTCTGAAGTGTTAACCCTTTAATGACTGGCAGTGTACTTACCACAGAGGCCATAAAGCTGAATAGTACATATCAGCGGCCATAAAGGAAAAGGGATAATGCAGGGAGCATCTCCGCACAAGAACAATCCATGACAAAGAGTTCTCCAGGATAAGATAACTTGTCTGGCTTTCTCCAAAAACCAGCACCACACCTGTCCATAGGTTGTGTGTGGTATTACAGCTCATTACCATTCACTTCAATGGAGCTAACTTACCAGATACAACCTGTGGATAGGTGTGGTGCTGTTTCTGGAAGAAAGCAGCCATATTTTTCTAATCCTGCACAGTCCCTGTTAGAAATAGTTCAAAAAAAGGGGGAGAGAAGAAATTAGAAAAAGGGAAAAAGAGGAACTCTGAGGTAAAAGAAATCAAACTAGACTGAAAGGAGTCTGCTGGAGGTGCCAGATGGAAAGACATGTTTCTGCCATGGGGACCAGATTAGTTGAAAAACTATGCAGTTCATCTTCGAATGCAGCGTCACAAAAACAAATTATTTTGCAAAAAAATTAAAAAGTGTTTTTATTGTGCAAAACTAGAAAAACTTTTACGTACATGTTGGTTCAGGAGTCCTGGTGGTCCTCCATGGGCTTTACCCATGGAGTGTTTGGAGACATGTTGGAGCTGTGGGGGAATGGTAGGTACGCTTACTGACATCTGATGGGATTGTAGGCACATCGCACCATTTTGGTTGGCAATAAATGCTCTCTTTGAACATGCCCTCTCCGCTCCATTCTCTCCAGATCTATTTCTTTCTAGAAGAAGGTTCTCCTCCATTTATTCAGACTAGGTTGTGCCTAGACATTGGAAGTCTACAATTCCCCGGTACAAATCTAAATGTTTGGCCACATTCACTGATATTCAGAATCCAGCAACTCTGACGATTGTTGAAGTAATCTCAGGCATTTTCTGAGTAGTTGACCGCTAACCTCCTCCACTCTGCTACCTCGCTGTAGTGCCCGACCATTCAATTTTTTTCTTCTCTCTCTGTAATTGTCGTCTGTCTATTGCTTGTTGTTTTAACCTTTCTCATTGATAAAAGTACAGATTTGGTAAAGACGACGCTTACATTGTTTCCTAATTGTCTTTTGGTGAGCTGCATTTTTTTTTAACATTTTGTACTTCTTTATGGTTTTAATAAAGATTGAGCAGAGTTACTGCAGTTAAGCGGTGATAAATATTCTTCTACGTCCTGCTCCTGAGATGACCTCAGGGAGAACAGAAGCCTCCCATAAAGCAGAAGGAGACCGGGGTGGTGGACATTGTTAGGTAAAAGTTAAACAGACTTACCATGCAGGGGTGCTCAGGGATATGCCGCTAATCCCCAAGTCAAGACTAGCTAGGGGGTCAAGGCTTCCTGAGCCATGCTCACACCATAGTCAGGAGCCCCCAGCTTGACTGTGTCTGATTTGGGACAGGTAGTGGCTCAATTACTGGCTGGTGTTAGAGAGGCTTTGGTGCAGCGTGAGGTCCCACCACCTGTGGTCCCCCTTGCTCCTTCTCCTGTGGCGGCATGGTACGGTTCGGTATCTGGGGCTGCGGCGCTAGGTTCTAAAGTCACTGGGAGTGCTGGTGGGTCTGGCTCTCCTGTTGCGGTTCAACTGCATGGGGTTCGGTTAGCCAAATGTTTGTTTTGAGAGCTCCCTTAAGACGGAGATTAGAGATCGCATTTGGCGTGATGAATATGTTGAGATTTTCTCTCTTTTGCCGTTAGAGAAATTAAATTTGAATAGAGGAAAGTCTGACGAGAGTAAGGCTGGATTCACACGAGCACATTACGTCCGTAATGGACGGAACGTATTTCGGCCGCAAGTTCCGGACCGAACACACTGCTGGGAGCCAAAATAAGTGTCAGTCAATATTAGCACCATACAATACAATACAATACAACACAATACAATACAATACTGCTATAGTACAGCGCCCTAATAATACAGTGTACTTAACACTAAATGAAATTTACTACATATTTCAAGGAGTTTTCCAGGAACATTTAAATGGGTTTATATGGCCACAAAACATAAAAAAAAAAAAAAACCTTTACAATATACTGATGTTCTCCATTCCAGGCTGTATCACGTGCTTGTATTGTCAGGTCAGTTTGATCGCTGTTGTATCTGATCCCATCAGAGGAAAGCAGGAAAAACCTTCCCACATCTCTCCCTTATGGAAAAGTTTTCCCTTCATTCCACTAATGGGAACCATATAAAAAATACACAATGCTCACATTGCCTAATACGACAGAATACATACAGGAGAAAATAAGAAAACAGCGTCTAAGCTTTACAATATAGTACTGGGGGGGATTGTGTACAAAAAGGAAAAATAAGTTGTACGGCCACCAAGACGAGCTGGAGATCCTTCAGCTTCAATTAGAGTATGTTCACATGTGGATTTTCACCACATTTTATTAAATTGGCATTAGAATTTTAGTGATCTGAATAGTAATCTGAAAATTGTTAAATGTTTTCCTGCCATTTTTTTTTCACTTTTCAAAGGTTTAATTTATAATTTTGCAAAAAAAAAAACGGACAAAAAAACTACAAAGCATGAAAAGCAAATAATAACACATTGAATTCTATTTAACCAACAAACCCAACCAGTCACACAGAGAAGCGTCCATTTCCTCATCTAAGGCTTCATTCACATCTGTGTCAGGACTCTGTTCATGGGTTCCGTCGAACCTTTCCGTCAGAGGAACCCATGAACGGAATCCAAACTGAAACAAACAGAAACCATAGGTTTCCGTTTGCATCACCATGGATTTCAATGGTGACGGATCCGGTGCAAATGGTTTCCGTTTATCACCGTTGTGTGAGGGTTCCATCGTTTTGACAGAATGAATAGCACAGTTGACTATGGTATTTATTCCGTCAAAATAACAGAACCCTTACACAACGGTGACAAATGGAAACCATTTGCACCGAATCCGTCACCATTAAAATCAATGGTGATGCAAACAGAAACCTATGGTTTCAGTTTGGAGTCCGTTCATGGGTTCCCCTGGCGAAAAGGTCCGACGGAACCCATGAACGGAGTCCCAACGCCGATGTGAACGAAGCCTTAGTTATAAGGATAGATAATGATTTCCTTCACATTTGAGCTACAAGTTACGTAGCCGTTCCTTTCAGCTTAACCCATCGGGACCAAATATTTTCTAATTTGTAGGGACATTTCCTACTCATATATAAAATGTTATACAGGAGGACATATTTATTGACAAGTTGTAACTAATGAGAAAGGGCAGGGGGGAAGTGTCTGTGGATTTCCAGGTCATATTTCCCTGTGTTTTTTAAATGTTGTAAGTATCCTCGAAGGAAACACCACGTTTGTTACATATCGTATAATATGTCCCTGAAAAATCTGAGAGCTCAAACTATGCATGAAAAGATTTAGGCCTCGGTCACACAGTGCAGAACATGCACTTCTATTAAATACAGGATTGCTGACAACATGTTGCCAACTGCAATTTCGCCATAGCAGTTTCTTCTGGGGCCAGTGTGAGGAATGGGGGAAACCACTTTGTCCATTTTGCTGCAGGTGGAGAGAGACTTTTTCTGTTATTTGCCCCTTGTCCTGAGCTCAGGAGGTTCTTAATTCAAATGAGACAAGCAGCCGATCAAACTGGGAATCCAGTGAACCAGTCCAAACCAGTGTAGAAGTGTCTGAAAATAATCCTCTCCAGTGTCACCTTCAGACTGTCCGACCACAATGGTGAGGATATGCATAGCAGCCGCAAGTGGGTATGGATTATAAACTTATAGTTGATGATACTTTTGATTGTTGTGTTTTTATTTACAAGTTGAGCACCAAGCACGTCACCTATGTAAACATGTATGCCACCTATGTAAACGTGTATGTGTATATCATTTCAGTGCTTTGCTGCCATCTAGTGAACAAACTGCATAAATAGTTTGTGTAGTGCTGTTGTGTTATGTGTGCAGGACCTGTGATCACATGACCAGAGAGGCAAATTCTCAAATTCGTGCAGGTGCTGCACAGCTGCTCAAGTAGGGGAGAAGCTGAATCTTTATTTAACAGGAGTTTAGCACCATATTTAAATATGCAATATTTAAAAAACAAATCGACATAAAAGTCATCAAACTGCATATTATGAGAGGAAAATGACTGTTATGCTATGTCGTTGATATATACATTGTGTATTAAGTGTTATTCCACTTAAGTAAACATATAACAGATCATTCCTCCAATTAAGACCCTTCGGGAATCTTGTATGAAGCTGCAGATCGCAGAACGCCTCCCTATTCAGGAAGTGTCTTCTCCAATATCCACCCGTCTTTGGTTTCTTCACTACTTCAAGGCCATAAAAACATTGGGGGGAATTTATTAAGATGGCATTTCATATGCCAGTCTTAATATAAAGAAAGTTGGAGTAAGATGAAATACATTTATTAAATGTGTCACATCTTTCGGCCGTTCTTGCGCCACAATCGTTATGTAGCGACCGCGGCCATGCTCCATCTATTCCCCCTACCCATCGGACAAAATGTAAAATAAAAAATAAGTATAATCTTTTTTCCGCTTCTCTTCTTCCCCCTTGATCCCCTAAGGCTCCCTGCTGCCCATACAATGCACTGACACCGAGCAGCGCCAGGTCCTTTATATGCGACACAGCACTCAACGTCATCAGTGCATTGTTTGAGCCGCAGGCTGCGGAGAGAACATGAGGGGACCAGAAGAGGAGTGGTGAGGTGAGCATTCATTTTTTATTTAATTGTCCGATAGAGGGGACGGAGAGGAGCCTGGCATGGGCCTCTACCTTGCTACGCTCCACATAGTGACATTTTTGCCAGTTATTAGCAGGAGTAGATTTCGACTATAGTTTACGCCAGGTGTAAATTATTATAAATTTGTTGTGCTGCAGTCACCTTGCCCCCTTTTGGGAAGCCCCCTTTTAGAAAACTGGCGTAGAAAGGTTAATACATTTCCCCCATAAGCTTTAAAAATTACCATTATGTGTTTCTAAGAAGTGTTTTTCTGCACCAGAGAGGCATTAGTGTTTTTTTGTTTTTATATCTGAAATGTGTTCTACAATGCGCGTTTTGAAGTTTCTAATCGTGCGCCCTACAGATGTAGCCGGCTTTATCTTGACTTTCAACGCCTTAAAGAGGCTCTGTCACCACATTATAAGTGCACTATCTTCTACATAATGTGATTGGCGCTGTAATGTAGATTATAGCAGTGTTTTTTATTTAGAAAAACGATAATTTTTGACGGAGTTATGACCTATTTTAACTTTATGCTAATGACTTTCTCAATGGACAACTGGGCGTGTTTTACTATATGACCAAGTGGGCGTTGTACAGAGGAGTGTATGACGCTGACCAATCAGTGACAAATCAGCGTCATACACTTCTCTCCATTCATTTACTCTGCAGATAGCGATATATCTATATCGTTATGTGCAGTCACATAAACACACTATAACGCTACTCATGTGTCATGACCATGAATATACATTACCTCCAGCCAGGACGTGATGTGTATTCATTCTCCAAACCACTTCTCTGCACGTCTCTGTGATTTACAGCACAGCACAGCGAGATCTCGCTGTGAATGACAGTTTACAGCGTAATCTCGCGAGACTACCCCTGCTATGCTGTAAATCACAGAGACGCTACAGAAGTGGTCAGGAGAATGAATACACGTCACGTCTTGGCTGGAGGTAATGTATATTCATTGTCATGACACATGAGTAGCGTTATAGTGTGTTTATGCGACTGCAAATAGCGATATAGATACAGTATATCGCTATCTGCCGTGTAAATGAATGGAGAGAAGTGTATGACGCTGATTGGTCGCTGATTGGTCAGCGTCATACACTCCTCTTTACAACGCCCACTTGGCCATATAGTAAAACACGCCCAGTTGTCCATTGAGAAACTCATTAGCATAAAGCTAATAAAGGTCATAACTCCGTCAAAAATGATAATTTTTCTAATTAAAAAACACTGATGTAATCTACATCACAGCGCCGATCACATTATGTAGAAGATAGTGCACTTATAATGTGGTGACAGAGCCTCTTTAAATACACAGTGGCAGTGTTTTGTCAATGACTTTTTAATGACTTTTGTTGTGTGATATCACGCTGCAGCAAGTTATCCGAGTCAAGATAAAGATGGCTACATCCGTACATACACGCGATCACATTGTTTGCATTTAATGGCATAAATTACATGATGCTTAGTACAATTTTTATAAACGCATCAATATCGTAAGTACTTTTGAAAAAATAAAAAACTTTTTGGGAAAGTCAAGTTTTGTTGTTAGCGACACTGTAGAAAAGACTTGTAACAACATGTAACTAAGAGATCTCATCCTCTAGGTGACCCAAGGGCAGCCTTTACCCACAATTTGTGTCAGGACTGGATCCGGATTTAACATGGGTTCATTTTTTCTGAATAATGTTTTGATATTTCTCCAAACTTTTGGCTCTATGCCGTTGAAGAAACTGGTAATTGATCTCTCGTGCTTCAGTATTTATTATTAAACAAGATGGATTATTGTGTCCTTTGTTTTGATGCCCTTCTTAACATCCATTGTTAACCCCTTCCCGACATTTGCCGTATAGGTACGTCATGGAAAGCATTGACTTCCCGCGTCTTGACGTACCTATACGCCGAATGTTTGGGACCGGCTCAGAAGCTGAGCCGGTGCCTTCCATCACCGGATCTCAGCTGTATCTAACAGCTGACATCCGGCTGTAACGGCGGGGACCGAAATTAGCTTCGATCCCCGCCATTAACACCTTAAGTGCAGCGCTCAAACGCGATCGCTGCACTTAAGGTGTTTGCAGCTCATCGGAACCCCAATAATGAAATTGCCGGGGTTCCGGTGGCTGCAATGGCAACCGGAGGCCTAATACTGGCCTCCCGGTCTGCCTAGCACTGAAGCCAGTCAAGATCTGCCCGGCGGCGGAGCCTGATAGGCTTCCGTAGCTGCTAACAAGATGGCGCCGGGTCAGGAGCTGATCCGGCGCCATCAGCGGTGGAAGTCAGCTGTACTGTACAGCTGACATCCACCTGTAACGGCAGGAACCAGAGCTAGCTCCGATCCCTGCCATTAACTCCTTCGATGCAGCAATCGAAAGCGATTGCTGCATCGTAGCGGTTACTAGCAGATCGCCAGCCCTGACAGGCAATCAGGACTTGTGACTGCTGTTATGGCAACAGGAGACACAATGGTCTCATGCTCTGCCATTACGGAAGCCGATTTAGGCCCTGCCGGGAGGCGAAGCCTAATCGGCTTGCTGTCAGTGAATGACTGACAGATCTAATACATTGCACTACATAGGTAGTGCAATGTATTAGAAAAAAAAAAAAATCTGACCGTTGGACCTTCAAGTCCCCTAGTGGGACTTGAGAAAAAGTGTAAAAAAAAGTATAAAAAAGTGCAAAAAATAAAAGTTTGAAAACAATAAAAGTTTCAAGTAATCAAATAAAACACAATCCCCCTTTTACTCTTATCAAGTCCTTTATTATTGAAAAATAACAATAAACCATATGTATTTGGTATCGCCACGACCGTAATGACCGGAGGTATCAAAATATTATATTATTTATTGCACGCGGTGAACAGCGTAAAAAAACCCCGTAAAAAACGTTACCAGAGTTTCTGTTTTTTGGTCACTTTGCCCTACAAATATTAGAATAAAAAGTGATCAAAAAGTCGCACGTATCCAAAAATGGTACCTATAAAAACTATAGCTCATCCCGCAAAAAACAAGCCCTCATACAGCTCCGTCGACAAAAAAATTTAAAAGTTATGGTTCTCACAACTTGGCGACAGAAAAAATACATTCTTTTTACAAAAGTAATTTTATTGTGCAAAAAGTTGTAAAACATGAAAAAGTTCTGTAAATTAGGTATCGCCGGGATCGTACTGACCCGCAGAATAAAGTTAACATGTAATTTATAACGCATGGTGAACGCTGTATACAAAAAACGAAAACAGCTGTGCCAGAATTGCGTTTTTTGGTTTACCTGGCATCCCAAAAAATAGGATAAAAGGTGATCAAAAAGTTGCATGTACCCCAAAATGGTACCAATAATAACTACAGCTCGTCCCGCAACAAACCAGCCCTCATACCGCTACGTCTATGAAAAATAAAATTAGTTATGGCTCCAATATGTCAGGAAATAAAAAAATATGCAGTTGTGCCCGAGGGGAACATTTCTTCTGTTTGAAGAGGCGATTTATCAAGGACCTAAAATTAGGGAACCAGGAAAGGGAGGGCCCAAACATATCAGCTGGAAGCGAGGGTGCCCGTATTATACCAGGACAACACTTCCCAGCAAAATTCCCCAAACTGCAAAGGCGCGGAGTGTGGACCAAAAGGGGGATAAGAAAGGACGCCATATATCAGTGCGACACTGGCCTGTGCAGAAAGGATTGTGTCACAGCGTAACACACATCTATGGATCATTTTATTGTTTTTTTTTACCCCATTATTATACCACCTGACTATGCCCCTTTTATACCCTGCCCGGCTTACATATGCCCCCACATTATAAACGGAAACACCAGTAAGACTCCAAACAAAACTACTACAAAGCAAAATCCACACTCCAAAAGCCAAATGGCATTTCCTCCCATCTGAACCCTACAGCGTCCCCAAACAGCAGTTTCCTTCCACATTTATGGCATCGTCATACCCGGGAGAACCCTTTTAGCAATTTTTGGGGTTTGTCTCTCCAGTGTCATAAGCTGGGCACGACATATTTGCTACTGAATGGCATATCTAGGGAAAAATATAAATTTTGAATTTGCACCATCCACAGCGCATTCATTTATGGAAAAGACCTGTGGGGTGAAAATGCTCACTACACCCCTTAATAAATGCCTTGAGGGGTGCAGTTTCCATAATGGGGTCACTTCTCAGGGGTTTATTTTTATTATTTCACATCAGAGCCTCTGCAGTTGTGAACCAATACTTTGTAAATCGCCAAATTAGGCCTCAATTTTAAATGGTACGCTTTCACTCCTGAGCCTGGTCGACTGTCCAGGCAAGAGATTAGGGCCACATGTAGTGTGTTTCTAAAACCAGGAAACCCAGCATAATAATTAGAGAGCTGTCTTGTTATGATGGCACAAGCTGGGCACCACATATTGGCATATCTATGGAAAAAAATCCCATTTTCACTCTGCAACATCGAGTGCACACCAATTTCTGCTAATCACCTGCAGGGTTAAAATGCTTACTACACCCCTAGGTAAATGCATTGAGGGGTGTAGTTTCCAAAATGGGGTCACTTCTGGGGGGTTTCCACTGTTTTGGGCCCACAGGCGCCCAGAAACCAATCCAGCAACATCTGCACTCCAAATGGCGGTCCTTCCCTTCTGAGCCCTGCCGTGTGCCCAAACAGCAGTTTATGACCACATATGGGGTATTGCCGTACTCGGGAGAAATTGCTTTACAAATGTTGGGTTCTTTTTTTTTCCTTTATTTGTTGCGAAAATGAAAAAATTTGAGCTAAAGCTACGTCTTATTGAAGAAAAAGGATTGTTTTTATTTTCACTGCCCGAATTCTAATAAATTCTATGAAAAATCTGTGGAGTCAAAATGCTCACTACACCCCTAGAGGAATTCCTCAAGAGGTGTAGTTTCCTAAATGGTGTCACTTTTTGGGCGTTTTCATTGTTTTTTCCCCACAGGGGCTTTGTAAATGTGACATGGCCTCCGCAAACCATTCCTGCTTAATGTGATCTCCAAAAGCCAAATAGCGCTCTTTCCCTTCTCAGCTTCGCCGTGTGTCCAAACAGCCGTTTATTACCACATGTGGGGTATATTTTTACTCGGGAGAAATGCTTTACAAATTTTATGGTGCTTCTTCTCCTTCAGTCTTTGTGGAAATGAGAAAAAATTAGCTAAACCTACATTTTCTTTGAAATAAGTTAGATTGTCATTTTCAGGGCCTACTTCCAATAATTTATGCAAAAAACCTGTGGAGTCAAAACACTCACTATACCCCTAGATAATTTCCTCAATGGGTGTAGTTTCCGAAATGGGGTCACTTGTGGGGGTTTTCCCCTGTTTTGTCCCCTCAGGGGCTTTGTAAATGTGACCTGGCCTCCGCAAACCATTCCTGCTAAATTTGAGCTCCAAAAGCCAAATAGGGCTCTTTCTCTTCTAAGCCCTGCCGTGTCTCCAAACAACTGTTTATTACCACATGTGGGGTATTTTTTTACTCGGGAGAAATTGCTTTACAAATTTTACGGTGCTTTTTCTCCTTTAGTCCTTGTGAAAATGAGAAAAAAAATCGCTAAACCTACATTTTCTTTGAAAAAATGTTGATTTTAATTTTCATGGCCTACTTCCAATAATTTCTGTAAAAAACCTGTGCGGTCAAAATGCTCACTGTACCCCTAGATAATTTCCTTGAGGTGTGTAGTTTCCCAGATGGGGTCACTTTTGGGGGATTTTGACTGTTTTGGAACCGCAAGAGCCCTTCAAACCTGACATGATGCCTAAAATGTATTCTAACAAAAATAAGGCCCCAAAATCCACTAGGTGCTCCTTTGCTTCTGAGGCCGGTGCTTCAGTCCAGTAGCATGCTAGGGCCACATGTGGGATATTTCCTAAAACTGCAGAAACTGGGCAACAAATATTGAGTTGCATTTCTCTGGTAAAACCTTCTGTGTTATAAAAAAACTTATATTAAAAATGTATTTCTGCAAAAAAATATGAAATTTGTAAATTTCACCTCTACTTTGCTTTAATTCCTGTGAAATTTGTAAATAGTTAAGACATTTTCTAAATGCTGTTTTGAATACTTTGAGGGGTGAAGTTTTTAAAATGGGGTGACTTTTTGGGGGTTTCTAATATATAAGGCCCTCAAAGCCACTTCACAACTGAACTGGTCCCTGTAAAAATGGCCTTTTGAAATTTTCTTGAAAATGTGAGAAATTGCTGCTAAAGTTCTAAGCCTTGTGATGTCATAGAAAAATAAAAGGATGTTCAAAAAACAATGCCAAACTAAAGTAGACATATGGGGGATGTTAATTAGCAACAATTTTGTGTGCCCGAAGAGGGTTCACAAAATTATTCCTTTTCTGTATTACAATTCCCCTGTAACATAATCTCAAAGAAGGTAACAGAATCCATGGATGCCGAGCCTGTAACATTGTAAATTAAATATATTGGTTTTATTGTATTCCATAAATGGTGGTACAGACGCCACATCACGACCCCTAAACAAAAAAAAAGTCATTAATATATCGTCCATCCCACACAATCCACTCGTAAAAGGGATTATTGGCTGAAAAAATGTTGTTCTCCCACCATGTCATAAACAAATTGTCCATGGAGAGGGAGAATTTTGACCCCATCAGGGCGTCTTCTATCTGCAATAAAATAACACTATCAAGGCAGAAGTAATTATGTGAGCGCAGATACTCCACTCACATTAAAATAAATTCTTGTAGATATTTGGAATACCTGGTGTATTTCCGCAAATGGAATTCCATTGCCTTGATTGCCGGAATATGTGGTATGCAGGCAGGCCCGCCATCAGAAATTTCTGGGCTTCATATAGTCAGTGGAATCCATTTGAGGAAATACATCTGGGTCCCCCATTATTAGGGGATTTGGAGAGGTGGCAACGGAAAGTCGTGGGATGGGAGCAGGACGCAAAGTGCCAGGGACTGTGTGAGCGGGCGGAGGAGTAGGCTAAGAGAACGGAAGGTGGCCGAGGCGGGAGTTGGGCCAGAGTGGATATGACGCTTGACCGGGGTCTGGGGAGGGGAAGGGGAGAGAGACCGGTGGAAAGGGGAGTGAGGCCGGTGGGAAGGGGAGAGAGACCGGTGGGAAGGTGGGAGAGAAGGGGCAACATAAAAAAATAATTCAACTGAATCTGCTGCTTTAAAACAGAGTCACTCACCAAGTTGCAGAGCTGGCCGCTGCTTCTGGCCCCTGCATGGGTCCCATTCCTTTCTACAAACCAATTACCGCTGATCATAACCTTGATGAGCGGCAGCTGCCCCCTTTATTTTACTTTTGTGGCCAGGCCCCTGACAGTAGTACCAGCGGTACTACCCTGATGGCAGGACTGTTTGCAGGAGTACTAGCCAACTATGTCACAGATAACCCAAGTTTCAAGACCATGAAAAGTTATGGATTTTTGGCATCCCATGGAATATGGGAACAATAGGGAATTCTATCAGTAAGTATTCAGCCTGTTTCTTGGCTAATACTTCTAATTCAATTCCTTTTTCTAGCAGATTTTTTAAAGGTTCTTTACATGTGGTGCTTGGTTTCGCCACAAGTTTGCGATATGTTGATTCATTGTCTAAAATGGTATGAACGTGTCTGGGATATAAACAGGAATCTAGAACAACTCCTGCTCCATGCACTCCTAAGATTTGGAGGACACAGTTATACGCTGGATATATGGTGAGCACCTCTGTGTTTTCACCTTTAGCCCTTATGTGTATATAGTGAACCTTTTAGATGGTTAATTTTTACCCGCTAAGGTGGAAGGGTTGGTTCCAATGCCTAATTATGGTGGTGTCTGAGGAAATAAAGGTCCTTTTAGATGTCCCGATACTGACCATTAAAACCAGCGCCAATCGACGATACAGCGTATCACAAGGAGCAATCATCAGTAATGTATGGGGAAAACAATCGTTACTACACGAGACCCCGCACCGATCTGCCAGTCCAGCTGCCTCCGGGCACTGGACAACACTGCCGGAAGCAGATGGTTCCAACCACTGCATAGCGGCCGTTCAGCAGAACTGCAGCTCGGCCTCTATTCTTGTGTACCTTTTGTACCATTTGTGACCCGCTTAAAAACCTTTTACGATATGAATCTCAGATTAAAAAATTCAAGTATCTAGTCTACAATAAAAAACAATGAGTGCTCTATACTTTTTATTAGCTTCAGTCACTTGCAGGCTGCACACCCATTAATTTCAATATAAAACAGAGTAGACTTTTATTTTTTGACGTGTCATTACATCTGTATATTATATGTGGAGTTGTTATTATACACCGTCTCTATGATCTGATGACGGGCATATTCCCCAAACTGCACCACCATGCTGCCCATACACTGACTGTATAGTCTGTCTCGCCAGCTAAGTCCTTGGTCTCCGTCATCTAATGTTGACGGATAACTGGCATCGCTGGACTCCACCGGCCGGTGAGTCTGCACCTTGTTCACACTCCTCGATGTAGGCCTGAGGCTCGTTCGCAAGTCAGACTGCTAGCTCTGCCCCCTAGATGTTAATATTGATGTTCAAGTCTTGACAGCTGATATTGATGTTCACAACCATTGGATAGTACATGGGGAAGTGATCTACAACCTTGATGTCTCTGTCCTCAGCGGTTCATCCCTGATAAATGCATTTTATTTGTTGGCACTGCCGATGTAAAACCACTTGGTGGCCAGAATGGAGACGGCCCTTTCATTGGCTTTTCTGATATTACATGAGAAGCCTTCGCAGTGCAGTGTGGCCAGAGCTAGGCTGAGACTATATAAGTCCAGGTCTTACATGACATCATGGTTGATGGCATCTTTAAGAAATTCAACATGTCTGACTACAGCCTCCTTGTCCTCTGAGTTGACCAGATAGCTTGGGATCTGGAGGAGCATGGTCTTCATCAATTTTGGGTGGTTATGAGCCAGACAGCTGTAGATGGATTTCAGGTCATTGATGTTTGGAGAGATTTCCGTCCGGAAAAATCCCCGAATGTTGGCTCCTTTGATGTAGTAGAGGCAGCTCTGCAGAGATGAAGTACTGGCTGCTACTATCTCCTGGTTGTCACTATGTAATTTCAGGAGTAAAGTTGGTATACAGCTCCTGACGTTGTCTGTAAAATATCCAAATAGCAGAAGGCGGCAGCTCTCTGTCAGATCCCTTAACAGGTTTATGGCCGCAATCTGGACTTCTCCATCCGGATAGTCCATATGCTCCCGGGATATTTTAATGAATTGTCTACTGAGGACAGAAAGCTTCAGGCATCTGATAATGGAGGACAGCGCCCTCAGTGCCGCCATGATGATCTTGATGCTGCTGGTTTTTGATAGTCTAAACTCCATGTGGGCAATGATCTTATTCTTGTAGCTCTCCACCAGTCTTGTAGCTCCGGTGGTGGCATTCCCCAGTGCCTCCATGGCGATGCTGCACAAGATGTTATCGTCCTCTTCTATGATCTTCAGCAGATGTTGGATTGCGCACTCTTGGTATTTCTGCTTTATAAGTCTTGGATGCTTCAAAGCCTCATTGAAGAACATAGCTGCTGTCATTTTGGCCTTTGGGTCCGCATTCTTCAGGGCATTGAGCAGAAACTGAAGGAAATCTTTTGTTATTTTCCTGCCAGATACCAGAGATGTCACAAGCATGTTCATCCCAATACGCTGCTTCTCTGTATCTTCCAGTTCCTTATTCTCCGCAGCAAATTGCTCCCTGTACTTTTCTAGGAGCTCGGCGTGAGGAAGGGTCTGTAACTCGTCATTGCCTGGCTCGGTCGGCTGGTTTTCCGATGATTCGGGTACAGTAAAGAATTCCAGGGCAACTTTGGTGGAGTCTTGAAGCTCAGCATGGACATCAGGCAACCAGGTGGAAATGTTGGCCTTCATGTTGCTTATGGCCTTCATAAGTTGCACTTTGCAGCTGCCACCCTTCACAATATATTCTTGGATGCTGCCGCATAAACGTCTTATAGCATAGCACAACGTCTCCTTAGATAGTTGGTCAGGAGCATTTTTGACCACTTGGCCCAGCACTGGCAGCATGTCCAAGATGTGTGGCATGATGACTGTAGCACACAGAGATGTCACTTCTGTCAAAGTGTCGACAATGGCAGCATTGAAATCCTCATAAACGATGTTGTATCTCAGTTCCCCGACCACCGCTTCAAGATGGAGGATGCTCAGCCAGACAATAACCTTCTTAGTCATGGCGTAGGAATAGTATTGTCCCTTCATGTACTCCACCTTCAAGTGCTCACATAGCACATTGATTATATATTCCTTCAGGTAGTGTGCCGCGTCTCTTCTGTACTGAATGACTCTGATGAAGAAGCGGCACATGGCGGCGTTGTATTGAGATGGTAACAGGCTACTCAGAATGGCTTTCTGAAAAACATCCGTATATGTGAAGAGATCTTCAGCCACCTTCTCCTGGATGAAATAAGGGACACAGGCTCCTAAGACGTCTTCTTCCACCAAATCCCAGGTGTCCAAAGCATTTCTGAGCTCTTGATTTGTGTCCACACAGAATGTCTGATGTTTTCTATTCATGATCTTCATATCCACAAATCTGCTGAGGCGAGAAATCATTGTGTGGTTACTTGTTTCTAAATCATCTTCCAAAAAGAAAATAGATTCTAGACTTCTCTGTCCTCAATTATCAGCCCCCTCCCCAATAAACATGTGATAACTGCATGAAGAGCGCCCTCCCAAGGCAGAGACAGGACAGTGCAGCCAGAGGAGACAGCGGCACTCCTCTACACTGCGCCCTCTGGTGGTGTAAGAATTTAAAGGTTTCAGAAAATGAAAGCCACATATAAGGTTATATGTAATATTATATAGGGTATTTTATTTGGGTAAATCAAAGATGGAGGATCATGGGTATAGTTGCGTTTCTTAATGAAATGTGTCTCATCAGTTTGCAAGATTCCTATTGTTTACCCTGATTCTCACAATAAATGACCCCGAGGTTCACAGGTATCTCTTACAGGTGCTAACCAGTAGTGTGAACCCAGTCTTACCCATGGACAAACTCAGGATGTCATAAATGCTAAAGGTGGTTGATAAGTGGCACCAGTATTCTATATCCGCATGTTACATGAGGGGGGAGTTCTTTTTATCAGGAAGGTCACACTATTTGTCTCTAAGAGGGGCAGACAAGGGGGCATAAAAGACCCAAGCATGACATGAGGGCAGCCACTTGGGAGGCCACTTGAGGAGGGACATACTGGAAAGGAGACTTCCTGGAGTGTGGGGAGACCATGGATGGTAACTATAACCTGTCATGTAATTATTGATGATAAGGAAAAAGTGTCTCTGTAAAGGTCATTGTTTATGGCTGTCGCTATGTACAAATCTCCATAGAAGTCTCAGAATAACTAACAGTCATTTCACTCTTTATACAATATACATTTTCATACACTCAATCTTGTATTTCATTTATTGCGCCTGACCTTAGAATCTAACCCAGTAAGAGGGTGAAAGAGAAACATTCTTACAGTGGCAGCACATGGAACTCGCTGCAATACTTCACAGGAAACATTCTACATGTTCTCCTCTTACCTCTGAATCGTGGATCTGAAGCTTCTGGATAAAGCAAGATTTCTAGAAGTCACAGGACTCAAGAAAAAGTCAAGTGAGAGCGACGTACCAAAAAGCAAGAAACTATTGGTCTATAGCGGCTCAACGGAATGTGACTGATCTGCAGCTTTTATAGAGAAGGTGAATTATGACATCACTGATGACCTCACACTTACCTTACATTCTAACACACATCAAATGTTTTTTGTTTTTTTTCACATATCTTTATTGAATTTCAGTAATAAAAACATTACAACATTTCAATATCCAGTGATTATAAATATCATAATGCTCAACAATTTATCTGCACAATTTACATCAGGCAACATATATCTCCCCAATCCCATCCCCCTCCCACCCCAAAGATCATTAAGTACCATAAAATTATAACCTTCTTATGATAAAATAATAATTATACCTTCCTATAGAACACCAATCAATTCCATATCCCCAATATTTCCTCCCACTTTTTTATACAATTTTTCTTGTCTGCTCTTATTTTCTCATATTCTTTAATTGTCTTAACCAACTTCAACCAATCCATAACAATTGGGGATTTACCAGCCATCCAATTGATCGCTGGTTCAAATCCCCTAGGGAGGCTAATAAAGTGTGTAAAAAAAGTGCAAAAAAGTTTTTAGTAGTGAAAAAAATTAAAAACAAATAGTTAAAAAAACCTTTTCCCATTTTCCCCCTAAAGTAATGTAAAAAATAAAAAAAGTAAACAAAATTGGTATTGCTGCATGCGTAAAAGTCTGAACTATTACAATATAGCGTTATTTAATGGGAGGCGCGAGATCAGCACCGGCGGACGTCATTGCTCATCAGCGCATGGGTCGGCAGCCCGCGCTGATGCGCTCCCCTCCCCCGCTCCCCTCTTAGACGATGGGGATACAGCGGTGGGGGGAGAGCTGTTGATGTCTGCCCCTGCTGTAATAAAGCAGAGGGCTTCGGGGGGTGCGGCGGCTGCTCAGGCTAGGTCACCCCGCCGCTCCCGTAGAACTCGCCCACCAGAGCGCCTTAGTCCAGACATGGCCCCGCGGGCCCGGCGTCGCAGGGGGAGCCCTTCAAGGGACGCTGCAGGCCAGGCTGCTGGGACGGGCGCTTCCTCCCAGGGCCTGCGTCCTGGCAGGAATCCCCAGCCGCGACGGGGCTCGGCGGTTACCAAGGAGTCGCAGGCCGGGCTCCATGTCACACCCCCGCCTTCAGCTGCTGTGTTCGGAGGGCAGTAGACGGCCGCCCCGCATGGTGATGTTCTGGAGCATCGGTGAGGACGCCAAGATCAGCGAAGACGACGAGGCAACAGGTCCGGTCGGAAGTCTGGGTCCCTGCGGTCGGGCGGCAGGTTGCCGGCCCATCGGTCAGCGTGCCGGGATCCCCGTGTCGTAGATGTCGGTGCGAGTACCAGTCGGCGGCGAGAGGATTTGGAAGATTGAGAGCTGGATGAGTCGCATCGCGGTCAGGATTTTCCGGCTGGCGGGAATACAGCGCCTGGGCAGCCTGGTGAGTGTGTAACTCCTACGTTACCGTATCCAGCAATTTTCATGTCGGGGGTAGGGGTGGGTCAGCGAGCGGGGTAGCGGCTGTCGGTAGTGGCGTTGCCGGGCGCGATGGTTTAACAGATTTAGTGGGTTGTTTGCGCGAGCTAGTCGGGCGCTTAAATAGGACAGCGGCGCCGGTAGCGCCGGCGGGGTCTCCTGTGTTGGTATGTGAAGGGCCTCGTGAGGTACAGTCGCGGTCCATGGTCGGGGAGGTCCCGGGGGTGGCAAAGGAAGCGGTAGCAGTGTCGGTCCAAACCGAGGCGCTGAAGGATGGGGATAGGATTCGGCTTGATGATCGCGCTCGGGGCGAGGTTTACGTCTGTTTCGAGGGCCCGTTAGGGGCTCACCTGAAGCAAGAGGTACGCAAACGGATTTGGAAGGATGAATACGTGGAGATATTTTCTCTTCTGCCGCTTGCAAAGTTCAATTTGGATAAGGGCAAGCGGGACGAGAGTAAGAAAGAGGAAGAAGAACGCCGGCGGTATAGGCTTATCCCGCAGACGTTCGCCAACTGGTCGCAAGCTTTCGCTATTTTGGCAAGCGTGATCGGGGAAAAGGCGCCGGAAAATTGCTCGGCGTTGTTTTGTTACTTTGATGCCATCGGGGAGGCCTATCGGGCGTACAGGGGCCAGGCGTGGTTGCGGTATGATGAGCAATTTCGCCAGCGGAAGGCGGTCCGGACGGCGATCCGGTGGGATCAAAAGGATATTGCGTTGTGGTTGCGGGTTACGGCGCAGGCTAAGCAGTCCTTTCCCGGGAGTGTTGGCCAAGGGGGCCAGTCTAGTCAATCCGGGCAAGGTTCCGGGTCAAAACTGGGGTTCTGCTGGCAATTCAACGATGGCCAGTGTAAGTTCGGGCCACCTGTAAATTTAAGCATGTCTGTTCGGAGTGCAATGGCTCCTCACACGGGGCCTCAAAATGTATGCGGAAGGGTAGGCGGTCAGGCCCTCAGTCCGCTTCAGTTGGTCAAGGGGTGGTCACCAGTGAGGGTGGAAAGGATGCCCCGTATCTAAGTGAATATCCGGATAGGGTTGCGGCCACGTTAATTTACGAGGGGTTTTTGTTTGGTTTTGTTATCCCCCTCCTCCATATGAGGTTCCGGTGACACGTCGCAACCTTAAGTCAGCTTATCTGCACTCGGCGGTCGTTTCAGAAAAGCTTTTGAAAGAGGTGTCTTTGGGTCGGATGTCCGGTCCTTTTGATGAGCCGCCGATTGAGAATCTAGTGGTATCACCCTTGGGAGTTGTGCCAAAGCGGGAGCCTCACAAATTCCGGTTGTTACTTCATTTGTCGTTTCCCAGGGGAGCGTCGGTGAACGATGGGATAGATCACGAGTTATGTTCGGTTATTTACACTTAGTTTGACAAAGCGGTGGCGTTAGTGCGGGAGGCGGGGCCCGGTGCGTTGTTGGCAAAAACTGACATTGAGTCGGCCTTTCGCTTGCTGCCGGTACATCCAGATAGCCAACGGCTGTTGGGTTGCTTCTGGAACGGGGGGTTTTATGTTGATAGGTGTCTTCCAATGGGGTGCTCCATTTCTTGCCCATACTTCGAGGCGTTTAGTAGCTTCGTGGAGTGGGTGACGAAGGGTGTGGCCGGGGTCGATTCCTTAATACATTATCTTGATGATTTTTTGTGCGTAGGCCCTAGCGGGTCCCCGGTTTGCGGGAATTTATTGTATTCCTTGCAGAAGGTTGCGACGGATTTCGGATTCCCTTTGGCGCCTGGAAAGACAGAGGGCCCAGTATCTACCATCTGTTTTTTGGGGATCCAAATTGATTTGGTGGCAATGGAGTGCAGGCTGCCTGAGGATAAATTATTGCCATTGCGACAGGAGGTCAGGCGGGCTTGTCAATTGAAGAAGATCACGTTGCGCGATCTTCAGTCGCTGCTTGGAAAGTTGAACTTTGCCTATCGAATTATGCCAATGGGTAGAGTTTTTAGCAGGAGGTTGGCGTCAGCGACGGCGGGGATTCGGGCGCCCCATTATTTTGTGAGGATTGGTGGGGATCACAGGGCGGACCTGCGGGTCTGGGATGAGTTCCTTGGGCAGTATAATGGTAGATCATTGTGGATGTCGCAGGTACAGGAAATGGGAGAGTTGGAACTGTTTACTGACGCGGCAGGGTCTGGTGGTTTTGGCGCGTATGCAGGAGGACAATGGTATTGCTGATGCTCTTTCTCGCTCGCAGTGGGATAGTTTTCGGCAAATGGCACCGGGAGCGGAGCTGGTCGGTTTGGCTTGCCCGGAACATCTCGGGGGTCTGATTTCGGTCCCGTGGAACGGTTGATTGAAAGGTTATTGGCTAGCGCGACGTTGAGCGCTTATTCGGCGTGTTGGCAGCAGTGGGAGGAGTGGGTAAGAGTGTTGGGTAACGTCAGCACGGCGCAAGACAGGTTGGTGGTGTTATTGTACTGGTTGGGGGATGCTAGGGAGGCGGGGTTTTCCCCGGAAAAAGTGAATCGTTTTGTTGCTGGTTTGGCGTTTGGATTCAAATTACGGGGTTTCCAGGATGTGACCAAACATTTTTTAGTGCGGTAAGCTTTAAAAGGTCTGCGTTGGGGTAGGGCGGTAGCAGATCAGAGGCGACCCGTTTCTTTTTCCCTGCTTGGGTCGTTGGGTGCATCGCTGGGGGCTGTTTGTAATTCACCTGATGAGGTAGTTTTGTTCCGGTTGGCTTTTTCCCTCGCGTTTTTCGGAGCACTCAGAATTGGGGAGTTGGTTTCTCCTAGTGCGGCTAGAGCTGGGGGATTGCGGCAGGCTGATGTGGGTCTATATGAGGATAGATTTGAGTTGTTTTTGCAGCGGTCCAAGACTGATCAAGCAGGTCGGGGTAAGCGGATAGTGTTGTTTGCCCTCCCAGGGTCGGCAATGTGTCCAGTCGCTTTTATGGCGGTTTTTAAGCCACTGGTTGGGGGGCCTGAGGCGCCATTGCTCCGTCATAATAATGGCTCGTTTTTGTCCAGGTATCAATTTGGTGCAGTGTTTAAAAAATGCTTGACTGCGGTTGGCGTAGGCCAGGGGTATTACTCGTCTCACTCGTTCAGGATTGGCGCTGCTACTGAAGCGGGGCGGTGGGGGCTGGATGACGAGGATGTGCGGCGCATAGGCCGGTGGGAGTCCAATAGGTTTCGGACTTATGTGCGCCCTCATTTGTTGTGAGTCGGTCAGGTGTTTTGATTGTTTGACATGTGCGGTTTTGTTTAGCTTTTCAGATCATCAACCTTGCTTAGTGTGGATTTTAGGACATTCTTTTGTGCACTGGGGGGCATTGCGGGTGCACGTTCGCCCAGATGGCCGCCAGCTTCGCATTCCGCGGCACGATGCGGTTGTACACTGGCTGGGCTTCCGAGGTATGTTGTGGAGCCGGGTACTTGCTGAGTTTCCGACATACTCTCAGTTAGACAGGGTTCCGGAGGTTCTGGTGTTACATGTGGGGGGGAATGATCTGGGGGTGCGCCCGTTTCGCGAGTTAGTGCGGGATATTAAACACGATCTATTGAGTTTATGGGTATCTTATCCTCAACTGGTGATTGTTTGGTCGGACATCGTTCCGAGGAAGTTTTGGTGTTTGGCAAGATCGGTCGAAAGGGTTAACAAAGCCTGCATTAAGGTAAACCGGGCGGTGTCACGTTTTGTTGCTAAGCATGGGGGCATTTGTGTTCGTCACAAGGATTTGGAGTCAGGGGTCGGTAATTATTGGAGAAGTGATGGGGTACATTTGACCGAGGTTGGAATTGATATGTGGAGCCTGGCTTTAGCAGAAGGAATTGAGAGGGCGGTGGTGGTTTGGAGGGACTCACAGGCTTGAGGTGGTCAAGGCCTGTTTCGCTGTGGTGGGGGGAGTCCTTGATGGTACATCATTTGAAGACTTCATAGGGTGTTATCTCTTTGAAGTGGTCCTTCTGGTGGTTGGAGCCATCTGCAGGGGTGAGTGGTGCTTCCGAGCTGGTTTACGGCTGGAGGTAAATAGTTGGTGGTGGTTTGCAGATGGCTAATTTAAAGGAAATCGGAAAAAATGGCTTCAAGGACTTCCCCTGCTCTGTTTAGTGTTAATTGACCCACGTTGGGTCATGTGAATTATAGTAGGAATTCTCTGGTCGAATTCCTAAAAGAGTTATCCGAATGTTTCGGATTAAATTGCATTTAATTTATGTTAAATAAATAAACGGCTGCTGTAGCCATTTCACATCCAACCTCGGTTGTCACGTGTCTTTATTGGGAAGGGGGCGAAAGAAGGGGAATAAAGGTAAAATGGTTAATCAGCACATGACTCTACTTAGGCTAGTCAAGCAGAGGCTGGACGGCAACACGGAGGGCTTAACGGGAAGCCTCCATGACTGCCGTAGGAGGGAGGGTTCAACCAATAGGAAGACAGGTGGGTGAAGTAGGAGGGGGAGTGGGCAGGAGCCGGGGTGTGGTAACTGTTCCTCCCGCTGTTTTCGGCATTGAGCCGGAAGCAGCGGGAGGAGAAACAAGAAAAATTAATTCCCACCCACCCGCCCTGAATTAGGTCCGGTTATGAGATCAGGGTGTGGGTTTATCTGTTTTCGTGTTTTGAAGTATGCTTATGTAACTTGTGTTTGTTTTATTTCTTTTAAGCAGGTCCGGGTGTCATGGCAGCTGGCGGGGGGAGTCCTTGAGGTTGGTCAGTACAAAATGGTGGGGGGGTCGCATCGGGGGTATGCGTCCCCCAAAATGGTAGATCATTTGAAGACTTCATAGGGTGTTATCCCTTTGAAGTGGTCTTCTGGTGGTTGGAGCTATCTGCAGGGGTGAGCGGTGCTTCCGAGCTGGTTTACGTCCTGGAGGTAAATAGTTGGTGGTGGTTTGCAGATGGCTAATTTAAAGGAAATCGGAAAAAATGGCTTCAAGGACTTCCCCTGATCTGTTTAGTGTTAATTGACCCACGTTGGGTCATGTGAATTATAGTAGGAATTCTCTGGTCTAATTCCTAAAAGAGTTATCCGAATGTTTCGGATTAAATTGCATTTAATTTATGTTAAATAAATAAATGGCTGCTGTGGCCATTTCACATCCAACCTCGGTTGTCACGTGTCTTTATTGGGAAGGGGGCGAAAGAAGTGGAATAAAGGTAAAATGGTTAATCAGCACATGACTCCACTTAGGCTAGTCATGGTTTGCGGAGGCCATGTCACATTTACAAAGCCCCTGAGGGGACAAAAGAGTGGAAACCCCCCACAAGTAACCCCATTTTGGAAACTACCCCCATTGAGGAAATTATCTAGGGGTATAGTGAGCATTTTGACCCCACAGGTTTTTTGCAGAAATTATTGGAATTAGGCCCTGAAAATGTAGGTTTAGCTAATTTTTTCTCATTTCCACAAGGACTGAAGGAGAAAAAGCACCGCAAATTTTGTAAGGCAATTTCTCCCAAGTAAAACAATACCCCACATGTGGTAATAACCGGCTGTTTGGACACACGGCAGGGCTTAGAAGGGAAAGAGCGCTATTTGGCTTTTGGAGATCACATTTAGCAGGAATAGTTTGCGGAGGCCATGTCACAATTACAAAGCCCTGAGGGGACAAAACAGTGGAAACCCCCCACAAGTGACCCCATTTTGGAGACTACACCCATTGAGGAAATTATCTAGCGGTATAATGAGTATTTTGAAACCACAGTTTTTTGCAGAAATTATTGGAACTATGCCCTGAAAATAAAAATCTACATTTTTTCAAAGAAAATGTAGGTTTAGCTAATTTTTTCTCATTTCCACAAGGACTGAAGGAGAAAAAGAACCACAAAATTTGCAAAGCAATTTCTCCCGAGTAAAACAATACCCCACATGTGGTAATAAGCGGCTGTCTGGACACACGGCAGGGCTTAGAAGGGAAAGAGCGCTATTTGGATTTTGGAGATGACATTTAGCAGGAATGGTTTGCAGAGGCAATGTCACATTTGTAAAGCCCCTGAGGGGACAAAACAATGAAGACGCCCAAAAATTGACTTCATTAAGGAAACTACACCTCTTGAGGAATTAATCTAGGGGTGTAGTAAGCATTTTGACAGCACAGATGTTTCATAGAATTTATTAGAATTGGGCAGTGAAAATAAAAACAATCCTTTTTCTTCACTAAGCCATAGCTTTAGCGCAAAATGTTTCATTTTCCCAACAAATAAAGGAAAAAAAGAACCCAACATTTGTAAAGCAATTTCGCCCAAGTACGGCAATACCCCATATGTGGTCATAAACTGCTGTTTGGGCACACGGCAGGGCTCAGAAGGGAAGGACCGCCATTTGGAGTGCAGATGTTGCTGGATTGGTTTCTGGGCGCCTGTGGGCCCAAAACAGTGGAAACCACCCAGATGCGACCCAATTTTGGAAACTACACCCCTCAATGCATTTACCTAGGGGTGTAGTGAGCATGTTAACCCTGCAGGTGTTTTGTAGAAATTAGTGTGAACTCGATGTTGCAGAGTGAAAATGGGATTTTTTCCACAGATATGTGGACAATATGTGGTGCCCTGCTTGTGCCACCATAACAAGACAGCTCTCTAATTATTATGCTGGGTTTCCTGGTTTTAGAAACACCCTACATGTGGCCCTAATCTCTTGCCTGGACAGTCGACCAGGCTCAGGAGTGAAAGCGTACCATGTAAAATTGAGGCCTAATTTGGCGATTTACAAAGTATTGGTTCACAACTGCAGAGGCTCAGATGTGAAATAATAAAAATAAACCTCTGGGAAGTGACCCCATTATGGAAACTGCACCCCTCAATGCATTTATTAAGGGGTGTAGTGAGCATTTTCACCCCACAGGTCTTTTCCATAAATGAATGCGCTGTGGATGGTGCAAATTAAAAATTTATATTTTTCCCTAGATATGCCATTCAGTGGCAAATATGTCGTGCCCAGCTTATGCCACTGGAGACACACACCCCAAAAATTGCTAAAAGGGTTCTCCCGGGTATGACGGTGCCATATATGTGGAAGGAAACTGCTGTTTGGGGACGCTGTAGGGTTCAGATGGGAGGAAACGCCATTTGGCTTTTGGAGCGTGGATTTTGCTTGGTAGTAGTTTTGTTTGGAGTCTTACTGGTGTTTCCGTTTATAATGTAGGGCATATGTAAGCCGGGCGGAGAATATAAGGGGCATAGTCAGGTGGTATAATAATGGGGTAAAAAAAAACAATAAAATGATCCATAGATGTGTGTTACGCTGTGACACAATCATTTCTGCACAGGCTGGTGTCGCACTGATATATGGCGTCCTTTATTATCCCCCTTTTGATCCACACTCCGCGCCTTTGTAGTTTGGGGAATTTTGCTAGGAAGTGTTGTCCTGGTATAATACGGGCACCGTCGCTTCCAGCGGATATGTTTGGGCCCTCCCTTTCCTGGTTCCCTAATTTTAGGTCCTTGATAAATCGCCTCTTCAAACAGAAGAAATGTTCCCCTCGGGCACAACTGCATATTTTTTTATTTCCTGACTTATTGGAGCCATAACTAATTTTATTTTTCATAGACGTAGCGGTATGAGGGCTGGTTTGTTGCGGGACGAGCTGTAGTTATTATTGGTACCATTTTGGGGTACATGCAACTTTTTGATCACCTTTTATCCTATTTTTTGGAAGGCCAGGTAAACAAAAAAACGCAATTCTGGCACAGCTTTTGTCTTTTTTTTTAAATACAGCGTTCACCATGCGTTATAAATTACATGTTAACTTTATTCTGCGGGTCAGTACGATTCCGGCGATACCTATTTTATAGGACTTTTTTATGTTTTACAACTTTTTGCACAATAAAATTACTTTTGTAAAAAGAATGTATTTTTTCTGTCACCAAGTTGTGAGAACCATAACTTTTTCATTTTTTTGTCGACGGAGGTGTATGAGGGCTTGTTTTTTGCGGGACGAGCTATAGTTTTTATAGGTACCATTTTTGGATACGTGCGACTTTTTGATCACTTTTTATTCTAACATTTGTAGGGCAAAGTGACAAAAAAACAGAAACTCTGGTAACGTTTTTTATGGTTTTTTTTTACGCTGTTCACCGCGTGCAATAAATAATATAATATTTTGATACCTCAGGTCGTTACGGTCGCGGCGATATCAAATACATATGGTTTATTATTATTTTTCAATAATAAAGGACTTGATAAGAGTAAAAGGGGATTGTGTTTTATTTGATTACTTGAAACTTTTATTGTTTTCAAACTTTTATTATTTGCACTTTTTTTTACACTTTTTTATACTTTTTTTACACTTTTTCTCAAGTCCCACTAGGGGACTTGAAGGTCCAACGGTCAGATTTTTTTTTTCTAATACATTGCACTACCTATGTAGTGCAATGTATTAGATCTGTCAGTCATTCACTGACAGCAAGCCGATTAGGCTTCGCCTCCCGGCGGGGCCTAAATCGGCTTCCGTAATTGCAGAGCAGGAGACCATTGTGTCTCCTGTTGCCATAACAGCAGTCGCCAGTCCTGACTGCCTGTCAGGGCTGGCGATCTGCTAGTAACCGCTACGATGAAGCAATCGCTTTCGATTGCTGCATCGAAGGGGTTAATGGCAGGGATCGGAGCTAGCTCCGGTTCCTGCCGTTACAGGTGGATGTCAGCTGTACAGTACAGCTGACTTCCACCGCTGATGACGCCGGATCAGCTCCTGACCCGGCGCCATCTTGCCGGCAGCTACGGAAGCCGATCAGGCTCCGCCGCCGGGCGGACCTTGACCGGCTTCGGTGCTAGGCAGACCGGGAGGTCAGTATTAGGCCTCCGGTTGCCGTTGCAGCCACCGTAACCCCGGCAATTTCATTACTGGGGTTCCGATGAGCTGCAAACACCTTAAGTGCAGCGATTTGAGCGCTGCACTTAAGGGGTTAATGGCGGGGATCGAAGCTAATTTCGGCCCAGCCGGATGTCAGCTGTTAGATACAGCTGAGATCCGGTGATGATGGCACCGGCTCATCTTCTGAGCTGGTCCCAAACATTCGGCGTATATGTACGGCAAGATGCGGGCAGTCAATGCTTTCCATGACGTACATTTACGGCAAATGTCGGGAAGGGGTTAAAGGTTATGAACACCTTTTGAAACTTTTTTTTTTTTAAATGTCAGTCAGTGTGTTTTGTGCAACTTTATAATTAGTTTTTATTAAAAAATCTTTTTACTTTTTGAGATACAGCTGCTCTGTTACCTGTATACAGAGAAGCTGTATCCTACGCTGAATCCTGAACTTGTCAGGTCTGTGGGACTGATGGGTTCAGTGTCAGCGGGTCCTGTGTGTCCTGTGTGTCTGACATGCTGGATCCACCTGTAATACATCACATCTAAGTTAGATGTGATAGATCATAGGTGGATACAGTCGACTACTCTATTGATACCGCCAATAAAACGAAAACCTTGTGAAACGGAGACAAACAGAAACCATTAGCAACGGAAGCGTTACCATTGAAATGGTAACAGAATGCTATGGTTTCCGTTTGGTTTCCGTTCGTAGGTTCCCCTGACGGAAAGCTCTGACGGAACCCATGAACGGAACCACAATGCAGGTGAGAACGAAGCCTAATTATTACTGTATGATCTTTACAGATGGTGGAGGGTACTATTTTTTTGGGTATAAGCAACTCCCAGAATATGATTACCATAATGCTGGTCATACTGGAAGCTGCTAACCTGACTTTGCAAATGATCTCTGTACTGAAATGTATTTGTACTGAGCTTTGTTCTGGTCCTGTATTCATGTACTGAGCTTGGTTCTGGTGCTGTATATATCTAATGAGATTTGTTCTGGAACTGTACATATGTAATGAGCTTGGTTCTGGTGTTGTGTATAGAACTATATTGCTTGTAAAATGTACAAATGTTTTTATGCTCGGGTTACATAAAAAAAATTTGGAAAATAAATGACACGTCATTGATTGGTAGAGAAAACAAACATGGCGAGGGTGGAAGGAGATGTCGGGAAAGAGGTTGGGGGGGCGCCAAACTGGGTACTGGAGAACCTAGCTACGACCTCTGCTATGTGTGTTGTATGTATGTGTCTGTGTGTGTGTGTGTGTGTGTGTGTGTGTGTGTATATGTTCCAGTATGTGTGTGTATATGTGTACATATGTCTCTATGTTAGTGTTTATATATTTATGCCTCTGTGTGTGTTTATATATGTGTGGGTATAGTCAGGGCCGTCGTCAGCACCCGGCGAACCCGGGCAAGTTCCAGGGCCCATTACCCTTGGGGGGGCCCACTCGGCCGCCGGGTGCTGTCGCTGCTGTCATCACGGCATCACTGTCCATATATGGACAGTCCGTGAAATTCATGGACAGTCCGTGAAATGAGAGGACTTTTGGCAACTGTCCGGAATAAAAAGAATGCGTCCGTGATTTCTATATTTTTTTGTTGTGCAAGGAGCTGCACATATGCCAGTTGTGGCTGCGTGATGACCTCTCATGTAGAACATTGTTAGCAGCCTTCCCAGCCTCCGCGCACCACGTCTGGTCTGTAGTACTAGCAGGGGCCTCCTACCCGCCATAGAGGACAACGGAGAGGAGGAAATCCGACAGCGGAGAGAGTGCGGCTTGGCTGGGACCTGACAGGTGACACAGGAGAATCTATGCAGAGCAGGACGCTGGGCTGCCGTTACTTCAGCTTGTACTGCTGATATGTGAAGCCCCTGCCCGGTGGCTTGCTCTGTATCTAATTCACTGCCCAGCAGCTGTACAGGTCAGCAGCACCCGGCTCCTTCACTGTGTCTGCACCACTGACCTGCATAGCTGCTGCTGCTGCTAAAATGTCTACTAAACCCTGTACAGCCCAGTACTCCCTTGATAGCCCCTTCAGTTCCTAATCTCCCTCTGTACACCCCTCCCCCCAGCACTGGAACACCACCCCGTGCTGAAGAAGTCAGAGGAGACAGAAGTTGCCGAAGAAGCAGTCTACAGGAAGGAGATAAGTGTCAATGTGTCTAAAGACAAAGAGGTGACTGGAGTGTGACTCAATGTATGTATGTATGTATGTATGTATGTATGTATGTATGTATGTATGTATGTATGTAGTGTGTGTGTAATGGCTCTATATGTGTGTGTATATGTAGTTTGTGTGTGTATGTAATATTTGTGCGAGTGCGTGTGTATATTTGTGTGCATTTTGTATATATATGTAGTGTGTGTGTAGTGTATGTGTGCAGTATGTATGTGTGCAATGTGTGTATATGTAGTATGTGGGCAGTATGCATGTATGTATGTATGTATGTATGTATGTATGTATGTATGTATGCAGTATGTATGTGTGCAGTATGTATGTGTGCAGTGTGTATGTGTGCAGTGTGTATGTGTGCAGTGTGTATATGTGCATTGTGTGTATATGCAGTGTGTGGGCAGTATGTTTGTATGTGTGCAGTATGTATGTATGTATTTATTCAGTATGTATGTGTGCAGCATGTATGTATGTATGTATGTATGTATTTATTTATTCAGTGTGTATGTGTGCAGTATGGATGTGTGCAGTATCTATGTGTGTATGGTGTGCAGTATGTATGTATGTATGTATATGTGCAGTATGTATATGTGTGCAGTATGTATATGTGCATTGTGTGTATCTGTAGTGCATGGGCAGTATTTATGTATGTGTGCAGTATATATATGTGCAGTGTGAGTATATGTAGTGTGTGGGCAGTATGTGTGTGTGCAGTATGTATGTGTGCAGTATGTATGTATGTATGTATGTGTGCAGTATGTATGTATGTATGTATGTATGTATGTATGTATGCAGTATGTATGTGTGCAGTATGTATGTGTGCAGTATGTATGTGTGCAGTGTGTATGTTTGCAGTGTGTATATGTGCATTGTGTGTATATGCAGTGTGTGGGCAGTATGTTTGTATGTGTGCAGTATGTATGTATGTATTCAGTATGTATGTGTGCAGCATGTATGTATGTATGTATTCAGTGTGTCTGTGTGCAGTATGGATGTGTGCAGTATCTATGTGTGCAGTATGTATGTATGTATGTATGTATGTATGTGCAGTATGTATGTGTAATATGGATATATGTATGTGTCCAGTATGTGTATGTGCAGTGTGTGCAGTATGTATGTGTGCAGTATGTGTATATGTAGCGTGTGGGCAGTATATATGTATGCATGTATGTCTGCAGTATGTATGTGTGTGCAGTATGTATATGTGCAGTATGTATATAGGTATGTATGTGTGCAGTATGTATGTGTGTGTGTGCAGTATGTATGTGTGTGCAGTATGTATATGTGCAATATGTATGTATGTATGTATGTATGTATGCGTGCAGTATGTGTAGTGTGTGCAGTATGTATGTGTGCAGTATGTATGTGTTCAGTGTGTATATATGTAGCGTGTGGGTAGTATATATGTATGCAGTGTGGGCAGTATGTATGTGTGCAGTATGTATGTGTGTGTGCAGTATGTATGTGTGTGCAGTATGTATATGTGCAATATGTATGTATGTATGGATGTATGTGTGCAGAATGTATGTGTGCAGTATGTATGTATGTATGTATGTATGTATGTGTGGAGTATGTATGTGTGTGTTTGCAGTATGTATGTGTGTGCAGTATGTATGTATGTATGTATGTATGTATGTATGTGTGCAGTATGTATGTGTGTGCAGTATGTACAGTGAAGGAAATAAGTATTTGATCCCTTGCTGATTTTGTAAGTTTGCCCACTGTCACAGACATGAACAGTCTAGAATTTTTAGGCTAGGATAATTTTACCAGTGAGAGATAGATTATATAAAAAAAAAAAAAACAGAAAATCACATTGTCAAAATTATATATATTTATTTGCATTGTGCACAGAGAAATAAGTATTTGATCCCTTTGGCAAACAAGACTTAATACTTGGTGGCAAAACCCTTGTTGGCAAGCACAGCAGTCAGACATTTTTAGTAGTTGATGATGATGAGGTTTGCACAAGTTAGATGGAATTTTGGCCCACTCCTCTTTGCAGATCATCTGTAAATCATTAAGATTTTGAGGCTGTCGCTTGGCAACTCGGATCTTCAGCTCCCTCCATAAGTTTTCGATGGGATTAAGGTCTGGAGACTGGCTAGGCTACTCCTTGACCTTAATGTGCTTCTTTTTGAGCCACTCCTTTGTTGCCTTGTCTGTATGTTTTGGGTCATTGTCGTGCTGGAAGACCCAGCCACGGGCCATTTTTAATGTCCTGGTGGAGGGAAGGAGGTTGTCACTCAGGATTTGACGTTACATGGCTTCATTCATTCTCCCATTGATGCGGTGAAGTAGTCCTGTGCCTTAGCAGAGAAACACCCCCAAAACATAATGTTTCCACCTCCATGCTTGACAGTGGGGACGGTGTTCTTTGGGTCATAGGCAGCATTTCTCTTCCTCCAAACATGGCGAGTTGAGTTAATGCAAAAGAGCTCAATTTTAGTCTCATCTGACCACAGCACCTTCTCTCAATCACTCTCAGAATCATCCAGATGTTCATTTGCAAACTTCAGACGGGCCTGTACATGTGCCTTCTTGAGCAGGGGGACCTTGCGGGCACTGCAGGATTTTAATCCATTACGGCGTAATGTGTTACCAATGGTTTTCTTGGTGACTGTGGTCCTAGCTGCCTTGAGATCATTAACAAGTTCACCCCGTGTAGTTTTCGGCTGAGCTCTCACCTTCCTCAGGATCAAGGATGCCCCACGAGGTGAGATTTTGCATGGAGCCCCAGATCGATGTCGATTGACAGTCATTTTGTATGTCTTCCATTTTCTTACTATTGCACCAACAGTTGTCTCCTTCTCACCCAGCGTCTTACTTATGGTTTTGTAGCCCATTCCAGCCTTGTGCAGGTCTATGATCTTGTCACTGACATCCTTAGAAAGCTCTTTGGCCTTGCCCATGTTGTAGAGGTTAGAGTCAGACTGATTAATTGAGTCTGTGGACAGGAGTCTTTTATACAGGTGACCATTTAAGACAGCTGTCTTTAATGCAGGCACCAAGTTGATTTGGAGCGTGTAACTGGTCTGGAGGAGGCGGAACTCTTAATGGTTGGTAGGGGATCAAATACTTATTTCTCTGTGCACAATGCAAATAAATATATATCATTTTGACTATGTGATTTTCTGTTTTCTTTTTTATATAATCTATCTCTCACTGGTAAAATTAACCTAGCCTAAAAATTCTAGACTGTTCATGTTTTTGACAGTGGGCAAACTTACAAAATCAGCAAGGGATCAAATACTTATTTCCTTCACTGTATATGTGCATTGTGTGTATCTGTAGTGTGTGGGCAGTATTTATGTATGTGTGCAGTATATATATGTGCAGTGTGTGTGCAGTATGTATGTGTGCAGTATGTATGTGTGCAGTGTGTGTATATGTAGCGTGTGGGCAGTATATATGTATGCAGTGTGGGCAGTATGTATGTATGTATGTATGTATGTGTGCAGTGTGTGAATATGTAACATGTGTGCATTATGTATAGGTATGTATGCAGTGTGTAGATGGTGTGTGCAGTATGTTTGTATGTATGCATGTATTAGAAACAGGGAGAGAACCTCCAGCTCACCGGTCTGCGTCTCCAGCAGCGTCACTCGGATCCCCGCGACGGCCCGCGGTAAGGAACAGCAATGTAGGAGAAAAAATGATCCAGCGCTGATAGTAATTTAAAAGGGAAATGAGAGTCCCATGTTTATTGAAGAAAGATCTTAAAATCGGAGGGGAGACGCAGTCCCAAGGTGCAAGTAGTCAGGGTAGATACCCAAGCCTACGCGTTTCGAACGCGATCTGTGTTCTTAATCATGGCAAGTATGTAAGTATGTGTGCATTGTGTAGATGTAGTGTGTGCAGTATGTACACTACCATTCAAAAGTTTGGGGTCACCCAGACAATTTTGTGTTTTCCATGAAAACTCACACTTATATTTATCAAATGAGTTGCAAAATGACTAGAAAATATAGTCAAGACATTGACAAGGTTATAAATAATGATTTTTATTTGAAGTAATAATTTTCTCCTTCAAACTTTGCTTTGTGGGAAAGGACACAGAGACATAAGAGACTTTCTACGCCAGTTTTCACACTTTTTAAGAAATGGGGCGTGGTAAAGGCAAAGGGGCTGTGAGCCAACAAATTTATTATGATTAACCCCAGAAAACTGGCGTCAATTATAGTGGAAGTCTACGCCAGCTCCTCGCTAACATAGATTTCACTCCATGGGGCATAGCAAGGTAGAGGCCCGTGCTGGACCTCATACTTTGCCCCCCCCCCCTTCATCTGACCAAACCCTGGCCTCCCATTGGACAGTTAAATTAAAAAAATATATATACACTACCGTTCAAAAGTTTAGGGTCACTTAGAAATTTCCTTATTTGCACAGTTTTTTTCAATGAAGATAACATTAAATTAATCAGAAATACACTCTATACATTGTTAATGTGGTAAATGACTATTCTAGCAGCAAACATCTGATTTTTAATGCAATATCTACATAGGTGTATAGAGGCCCATTCCCAGCAACCATCACTCCAGTGTTCTAATGGTACATTGTGTTTGCTAACTGTGTTAGAAGGCTAATGGATGATTAGAAAACACTTGAAAACCCTTGTGCAATTATGTTAGCACCGCTGTAAACAGTTTTGCTGTTTAGAGGAGCTATAAAACTGACCTTCCTTAGAGCTAGTTGAGAATCTGGAGCATTACATTTGTGGGTTCGATTAAACTCTCCAAATGGCTAGAAAAAGAGAGCTTTCATGTGAAACTCGACAGTCTATTCTTGTTCTTAGAAATGAAGGCTATTCCATGCGAGAAATTGCCAAGAAACTGAAGATTTCCTACAACGGTGTGTATTACTCCCTTCAGAGGACAGCACAAACAGGCTCTAACCAGAGTAGAAAGACAAGTGGGAGGCCCCGTTGCACAACTGAGCAACAAGACAAGTACATTAGAGTCTCTACTTTGAGAAATAGATGCCTCACAGGTCCTCAACTGGCAGCTTCATTAAATAGTACCTGCAAAACGCCAGTGTCGACGTCTACAGTGAAGAGGCGACTCCGGAATGCTGGTCTTCAGGGCAGAGTGGCAAAGAAAAAGCCATATCTGAGACTGGCTAATAAAAGGAAAAGATTAATATGGGCAAAAGCACACAGACATTGGACAGAGGAAGATTGGAAAAAAGTGTTATGGACAGACGAATCGAAGTTTGAGGTGTTTGGATCACACAGAAGAACATTTGTGAGACGCAGAACAACTGAAAAGATGCTGGAAGAGTGTCTGACGCCATCTGTCAAGCATGGTGGGGATTTTGAATAAGGAAGGCTATCACTCCATTTTGCAACGCCATGCCATACCCTGTGGACAGCGCTTGATTGGAGCCAATTTCATCCTACAACAGGACAATGACCCAAAGCACACCTCCAAATTATGCAAGAACTATTTAGGGAAGAAGCAGGCAGCTGGTATTCTATCTGTAATGGAGTGGCCAGCGCAGTCATCAGATCTCAACCCCATAGAGCTGTTGTGGGAGCAGCTTGACAGTATGGTACGCAATAAGTGCCCATCAAGCCAATCCAACTTGTGGGAGGGACTTCTGGAAGCATGGGGTGAAATTTCTCCCGATTACCTCAGCAAATTAACAGCTAGAATGCCAAAGGTCTGCAATGCTGTAATTGCTGCAAATGGAGCATTCTTTGACGAAAGCAAAGTTTGAAGGAGAAAATTATTATTTCAAATAAAAAACATTATTTCTAACCTTGTCAATGTCTTGACTATATTTTCTAGTCATTTTGCAACTCATTTGATAAATATAAGTGTGAGTTTTCATGGAAAACACAAAATTGTCTGGGTGACCCCAAACTTTTGAACGGTAGTGTAAGTGAATACAGTGCAGTGAAATTCAGTGACTCACAGGTGACATCTTCTCAGAATGGAGTCGTTCATGTTCTCTTTTCTTCTTCATCCGACCCAGAACACCATGTTGACTTCCAGTCTTCTTCATCTCCAATGCCCAAGCGCGAACCACAAGATATGTCATGAAAGTGTTGATGTAACCTGTATACCACGTTCATGTGACCCAATGTGCCACGTCACAGCTTATTCAAATCATGGAAGCGTTCAGTCTACATGACTACCGCCCGTCATGGTGCGCATACCTTAGATCAAAATTTCGACATATAACTAACTCTAAACCTCATAAGCTAATTTTCTTTAGCTATTATACTAGGATGTACAATTCTATATTCAAATATTATCATATTAGTCATGTGTCCTAGTATACCCACATCCAGCGATGGGTGGGATGGGTGAAACATAAAATAGTTTTCCATGAGTTTTGGACTGCGATGTGCTGCTGATCTCCCCTTTTGGGGGTAATATACAGGGAATATGGGGGTTATATAAGGGACTCCCATCATCCCTGTATATACCAGCCATCATCCCCATATATAACCACCATTATCCGTGTATGAACCAGCCTACCATTATCTCAGTATAAAATCTCCATCACCCCTGTATATACCATTAGGGCGGGCACTGTCAGCTTGCTGTGGCGTGCGGGCAATGTGGCTAAAGAAGAAGTAAATGGGGTGGGCATTGAGGACACCGTGGACCAATAGGATGCCTGAAATGCCGGTATATGGGAGAAGTCCAGCAGAATCTGAAAATATGCCTCCTGATTGCTTAGGCTGGGTTCACACGACTTATTTTCAGACGTAAACGAGACGTATTATGCCTCGTTTTACATCTGAAAATAAGGCTACAATACGTCGGCAAACATCTGCCCATTCATTTGAATGGGTTTGCCGACGTACTGTGCAGACAACCTGTCATTTACGCGTTGTCGTTTGACAGCTGTCAAACGACGACGCGTAAAAATACAGCCTCGTCAAAAGAAGTGCAGGGCACTTCATTCAGACGTAATTTGAGCCGTTTCTTCATTGAACTCAATGAAGCACAGCTCAAAATTTACGGCTGTCAGAGAAGCCCCGCAAAATGCGAGGAGGAGCATTTACGTCTGAAACAAGGCAGCTGTTTTCTCCTGAAAACAGTCTGTCTTTTCAGACGTAAAAGCCTGCTACCGTGTGCACATACCCTTAAAGGCTATGTACACCTTTGCACTGTTTTTTTTTTAATTGCCTTGTATGTATTTTGTAAAATAAATCACATTTCTAATTGGTCTACCATTTGTCTTCTGTACCTGCAGTGTATTTCAGTTCATGGCCAGCTGCTGTATTCAGTTATCTCTCTAAGGCCCTGTTCACACCTGCGTTGGTGTGTTTCGTTGTTCTGCTCCATCAGTGGTGCAGAACAAAGGAATAACGTAAGCAACTGTTCCGTCGCACAACGGACACCGCCACCTGCCGACAGAACCCATTGACTTTAGTGGGCTCCATTGGCTTTCCGTCAGGCGGGGGGCCGTGATTTTACCAGAGACAATAGTGCAGATGTGAACGAGGCCTTATCCGTCAGTCATCACCCTAATGGCAAATTGAGCAGCTCCTCCTTTGCAGGCTCATGAACAAGCATTTACTGTGGAATCTGCGCATGTGCATGGTCCTAATTACTGCATACCTCCTAACCGTCCCGGATATAGGGGGGTAGTCCAGGATTCTGGGCGCTGTTACGCTGTCCCAAGCGGCCGGTGGTATGTCTTGGTGTCAACTGTATCTGCGTCCTCATGGGGGCAGCTATTTGTCATTATACTGTGTAGGGGGTCCTATGGGAACATAATAATGAGTGGGCTGAACCGGGTATGTGTGGGCGGAGATGACTTAGATTAGATACTTGAAAGTTGGTAGGTATGTTTACTGGTCTGTGCTGGGGCAGAGCGAGTGTGCCTACTCCAAATTTGCAGCATAAGGCAATGAGGTTGCTTTACCACATGCCAATGCTGCAATTTTGGGAATTGCTCCCTCTAGTGACCAGCACATGGAAATGTTATAAATTAGAATCTGATTTATAATATTTCCTGACTTGTGAAAAAATTAAAAAATTAAAACAATGTTTAATCACTTATATACTAACTGTTTAACTGAAAAAAAAAAAAAATTCCTAGCGACACATTCCCTTTAATACTGGCGTTTCATACACCAGTCCTATTAAACAGTTTGCTGGAGTAAGATGCAACACATTTATTAACAGGCGAACGACTCTTAATAAATGTGTCGCATCTTTTAGCTGCAACGCGGCCTGTCATCAGTACTTTCTATGTGCTGCGGCCTGCTGTACATTTAAAGTACATTTTTAAAATGTATTTTATTGTCTGATTGGGGGGGGCATACAGTCTGATTGGGGGGGAGGTATGGGTCTGGCACGGACGTTTGCCTTGTTACGCCCCCCAGAGATAAATCTGTGCGGCATTATACATATAGATTTCTGCTATCATTTACATCAGTTACTGGCGTAAATTATAGTAAAATTGTTGGCCATTTCTGCTAAGCCCCGCTCATTTTTTGCCCCCAAAAATTATGACATTTGCGTATTTTGTGAATTTTCTACGCTAATAAACTGTTGTAGAAAGGTTAATATATTCCCCCCAAAGGCTACAGACCGTAATACAATATCTTAATGTAAGGATGTGTACACTTAATTGTGCAGCAACGCTTGTTGTCTCCATTCTATGTCAGAGTGGGAAGTAGATGTCCGGCCTTATGATTTTGTGATATGTGATAGACCCAGAATCCCAATCACCAAACCAAAGAATGCAAAATAAAGACACAAAACATTATAATTGGGTGTTAAATGGTCAAAACTTTTATTATATTATATGACCAAACCCAAAATGGCAAACCTCCGACTCACGAAGAGTCACCCTCCAGCACGCAGGAAAGGAAAAACCCCCTGTGGGGGAAACCTCTAGGGAAACCATGGCTGGAGGATTGCCCTTCCTCTAGGCTTAGAAGGTGCCAAAATATAATTTGTAACAGAATTTATACGTTTTCTCAGATTTTTAAGGAAAGACAATACAATGAACGAACAACATAAAACACATAAATCGGCTGATCTGGTTGGCTAGGCGGGTGTCTCTCTTCCTGGGCACCCATTAAAATTAATGGGTGATCCACGGATGAGACGGGTCCTCCAGATGCCTCCTTGTAGCATCTGTCTCCGCTCTGGCTAATAGAGGGGGATCTCCTGCTGGAAACCCCCCTCTATTACAGACAACCCGTATGAAGAGGATGTGATGAAGAAGTGCTCTTGGGTGAAGGGTTTCCCTGCTAGAACCTACAAATTACATCAGGTCGGTATTGGTGGGGAAGTCAAGCTCAAGGTCCTCAGTCCCATCTAATATGGCGCTGAATGTGGCAGTAAAACTTTCTAATATGGAATCTTATTTATGTCATAAACATTTGTATTTATGACATCAGCGCATTCATCATCATTACTGCAGGAGTTTATTAACACTGCCGCCTCATTCATTGTGACGTCACCCACAGTGGTTTGAAGTGTTAACCCTTTACTGACTGGCAGTGTACTTACCACAGAGGCCATAAAGCTGAATAGAACATATCAGCGGCCATAAAGGAAAAGGGATATTGCAGGGAGCATCTCCGCACAAGAACAATGCATGACAAAGGGTTGTCCAGGATAAGATAACTTGTCTGCTTTCTCCAAAAACCAGCACCACACCTGTCCATAGGTTGTGTGTGGTATTACAGCTCATTAATATTCACTTCAATGGAGAAAACCTGCAATACCAGATACAACCTGTGGATAGGTGTGGTGCTGTTTTTGAAAGAAAGCAGCCATATTTTTCTAACTCTGCACAGCCCCTGTTAGAAATAGTTAAAAAAAAGGGGGGGAGAAAATAAATTAAAAAAAGGTAAAAAGAGGAACTCTGAGGTAAAATAAATCAAACTAGACTGAAAGGAGTCTGCTGGAGGTGCCAGATAGAAAGACATATTTCTGCCATGGGGACCAGATTAGTTGAAATGTATCTTGAAGGGGGGCTTCAGAGAGTGGGTTTTAACCCCTTATAGCCCTATGAAGTGCTGTTGCATTGAAAAACTATGCAGTTCATCTTCGAATGCAGCGTCACAAAAACAAATTATTTTGTAAAAAATAAAACTATATAAATTTGGTATCGCCATAATCGTAACGACCCGCAGAATCAAGTTATCATGCAATTCATGCCGCCCGATGAACATTGTAAAATCAAAACAGAAATTGTGGAATTACAGGTTTTTTTTCAATTCACCCCACAAAATGTATGCTTTTTTTACATGTTTTAAAATACATTATATATTACATTAGGCCGCAGGGTAAATTCCACATAAACAGCGCCATTTATGGGTTAACTGTTTAAATTATACCAGTTCAAGTGACTTTTATCGAAAAACACCATAAGAATTTTTTTCACAATTAACCTTCTAATTGGGCCTAGAATGTGTGATACTGTCTGCTAAGCCGTTGTATCTAAGTAGACCTAAGTAGACAAAAGTCGATGGTCCAGCGCAGTCAGGTTTAAAACAGAACGTAGTTCCAATTTTATTTGGATGGTTAAAACAAGATCATTCCCGAATGCAAGGGTGAAAATGTAGGTAAGGTGCCTACGCGTTTCAGACGTATACCACGTCCTTCCTCATGGCTTTAATGCTAACAACTAAATGTCAGAACGAGGTCTATATCTGGTTGCCAACAGGTGAAAATTAGTGATGTCACAGAAAAGTGGTGCTGTCCAGCATAGTAGTGCTGAACTAGGGAGACGCCTATAAAGCATCAGTATTCTATGAATAAAAGCTATCCAGCACGGTGGAGCTGTCCAGCAGAAGTGGCGCTGAAACAGAGAGCCGGTGATAGAACATCACTGCTCCACTAGTAAGTTATGTAAGTTATGTGCTTATAGCGTTGATTGATGAATATTTATAAATAATAAAATGAGGGATAACAATGACCCAAATCTATCCTAGAGTAGTGGATAGAATATTAATGCTAATTTCTGTTTATTAGGCTGTCGGATATAAACCTCTGAAATACTCACATCGAAAAATTAAAACATGAATAGACGCTAAAAAATACATCATTTAAACAGTTTAAAACAATACATGAACTGGAAAGAAGGGGAATTATGTATTGGTCTTCAAGGATAATTAGTATTGGAAAATTTGTTTTCCTTTGTATACTAGACCGTCAAACGGGAAATCTGATGGGGGAAGGACCCGTTAATATGGATAATTAGGTGTCATCTGTAAAAGCCATGAACATTAACAGGTTTTATTGATTATTAGGCCATATTAGATTCTACCGATCATTTCATAGATTCTTTTACTATTAGTGGAACATTAATTCTTTTTTTAAGTTCAAACGTTTAGGAAACCTGGTTTTTAGTGTAAATATCCAGTATGCTTCACGTGATAAGATTTTATGTTTGATGTTCCCCCCTCTGGTTGGAGTTTTTACTTTTTTTCTGGCATAACATCTCAGACTTGTAATTGATCTATTATGGAAGGTTATGAAATGTTTTACAACATTGGAGATATTGGTGAGGTTAGGATTTCTTATATAGCCCAAATGTTCTAGTATCCTAGTTTTACATTTGCGGCTGGTGCAACCTACATACATTAGGTTGCATTCCAAACACTCCACAATGTATATCACTGCCTCACTGTTGCAATTAATGTAAGTCTGAATTGAAAAATTTGTATTGTTATCTGAATCTCTGAAGTTCTTAGTAGGCTTAGCATATGAACAGATTTTACATGGATGCGAGCCGCATTTAAAGAAACCCGTATATTGAAGCCATGTCAGTTTGGGAGTGTTTGAGGAAAATATAGAAAGAGACAACAGGTCACCTAAGGAAGGAGCTTTTCTGGATACAACACGGCAACCATCTTTCAAAATATCTGACAGAGCCTCGTCTTACATTAGAATGGCTACATTTTTATGGACGATTTTCTTTATTTCATTAAACTGACTACTGTGTTGTAACACCAAAGTAGGTACGTTTAGACCAGTATCTTTATTATTAGGTTTTGGCTCTAGAAGTATATATCAGGGCTTTGTTTCTACAATGGAGGTTGCTCTTTTGAGGGTCCATTCTGCATACCCTCTTTTGCGTAGTCTCCTACAAATTTGCTGTTGTTCCACCCGGTAATTGGGGTCGTTACTACAATTTATTTTTGCTCTGTACATTTCTCCCACTGGGATTGATGAGATGGTTTGTCTGGGGTGATCGCTTGTAGCATGCAAGATAGTGTTCCCTGAAATCGGCTTACGGTATGTTTTAGTGTTGATTATTTCCCCTGCATGTCCTTTGAGTTCTAGGTCCAGAAACTGGATAGTATCTTTTTGTGAAAAATAGGTAAATTTCAATTTGAATTGGTTGTCATTAAGATAATTGATGACATTTGGGATATCTGACATATTTCCTTCCCATATAAATAGCAGGTCGTCTATATACCTTGCATACCAGTTAATAGATCTGCCAAAAGAGTTATCACTAGAAAAAATGAAAAGTTCCTCCCACAACGCCATCACAAGATTAGCCAAAGAAGGGGAGAATTTAGCTCCAATTGATACTCACTTAAGTTGTAGGTAAAACAACCCATCGAACTGGAAGAAATTGTGTGTCATCAGGAAGACAAGGACCTCTAGTGTATATGATTGTAGCTCAAAGCTGTAGTTGCTGTGTTTAAAAAGATGATATTCTAGTGCCCTATGGGCTATTTCGTGTGGAATGCTGGTATAAAGTGAGGTCACATCACAGCTCAGCCATGTAAATTTATTTTCCCATCTTTTTTTGTGAAATGAGCATAAAACATCTCTGGTGTCACGTAAATGGCCTGGGGTTTTTAGTGCAAGGGGTTGTAACAAGGAGTCTAGCCATTCAGATAGTTTTTCTCTGAATGATCCTATCCCTGACACTATTGGGCGCATAGGTGGGGGGTTTATGCCTTTATGAGTCTTGGACAATGCGTGCATGATTGGAATTTGAGGGACATTGGACCATAATATATTCTGCTTGCTTACTTGTTAATACGCCACTACCTAAACCATCGTTTATTCGTTTGTTGAGCTTTTTTTGGAGCATGGATGTTGGATTACATGTTAGTTTTTATATGTGTCTGTGTCTGCTAGAAGTTTCAAAATTTGGGTTTTGTACATTTCCCTATCTAGCACAGTGATACTGCCCCCTTTATCCGACCTCTTAATAATAATACCCTTGTTATTTTTTAACAATTTTTTTGCCATATTCACCTCTTTAGAGATATTAAAGTTCTTATTGCAACACTTCGAATTTTCAGATAGTTGCTGGAGATCCTTTTCAATTGCCCATTGAAATCTGTCCATAGAGTCTGTCCTAGATGCCAGAGGATGGAAGCTTGGATTTTTCGTAACAAAGTCCGCAGAAAAATGAATATTTCTTATAGGAAGTTCTGGGTTCAGACTCTCTAAGCATTGGATTGCCCTATGTTCCTCAAACGATAGTGATCTATGGTCATGGATGTTTGTATTGGATTCTCTGAGATAAAAATCTTCGGAGTCTGTTGTCATTGAGAGCGTATTATAAAAATGCCTCTTTACTTTTAAATTCCTTACAAATCTATTAATGTCCAGAAGTGTGTTGAAAGAATCGAACATGCGATTAGGGGCAAAATTGAGGCCCAACGACAGAACTTTGACTTGTGCTGGAGTCAGTTCGGATGAGTAAAGGTTGATCACATTAATGCTGAGTGTGGATTCCTGCGGTTCCGTAGGCGGCGGTTTTGTTCCTGGTCTGTTTGGGTGATGTCTCCTACCGCCCCTCCTTTCCCGTTTTTTTACTTCCTTGGTTTGCTGACTGGTTGGTATCTTTGGGAGTATAGGTTCCTAGAGTTATCACTATCTGAGGCTTCATTAAATCCTTCAATTGAATCAGGTTCCGAGGAGCTGAAACTGACTCTATTCAGACATTCTTAGCATTGGTGGCAGAAGCAGGAGCCATAGCAGGTTGTTGGAGGAGAGAGACAGGACAGGGGAGGTGAGCCAGTTCCTGGTGGTGTGGGAGGCAGGCAGGCATGCAGGTCCCAGCTGGTGGTGAGGTCATCTTCAGCTAGCTCCAGCTATTTAACCCTGTCGGTACGCTCGTAGCGGGGGATGTGGCGCTTGCCCCTGGCTAACATGGGTCGGCATGGTGATAATGTATCACCAGCCGACTCATGAGCGCCCGCACGAGACAGTCCGTGCGTGCGGGAGACTTGAAATGGAGACAGGGGATAACTATCCCTTGTCTCCATGGTTTCCAAACAAAGCAGGGCCATGCTAATTGTCCTGCTTCGCTTAGAACCGCATTCATGACCAGGGCTGTTGTTGTTACAGACCTGGCTCATGATACATTATATGTATTATACACCACATATATATTATATATATGTGTATATATATATATATATACATATACACTGTATATATACACACATATACATACACACTATATATATATATATATAGGGACACTTCCCTTTACAATCCCCCTGTTGTCGGGGACTCGACAATGCAATTTGGGGAAGTGTTTGTGGGGTTCTATTTACCCCCTCAACCTCCCTGGTTACTGGTAATGGTCTGAGATGGAAGGAAGTATACTATTGGACCTAGATACTCGACATCAGCTATCTCCTCAAGGACATCTTCCAGCCAGTCCTCTGACTCTGGAGTCTAGTGTCCAAAGAAACTAAACCTCAAAGTTCACAGAATGAAGATGAAATTAAATCTCATTGTCCATAGAACGAAGTTGAGATAAAACTCACAGTCCATAGAACGAAGCCTCGAAGCTCATCAGACAAAGTTGAAATTAAACCTTCATAGTCCATAGTACGAAGAAACCTTTATAGTCCATAGAACGGGGTTTAAATAAACTCACAGTCCATAGAACGAAGCCTCAAAGCTCATCAAACGAACAAAGCTCATATGAAAACCTCAAAGTCCATGAACAGCAGATTTCTTGTTCTTTCTTGCTTGGAGTTTCATCCTCTTGAGTGGCGTCAGCAGTTCTTTCCAGTGGCCGATCCAATTTTAGCATGCCGACCCGTGTAAGGCTACTTGTGCCCTCATATGGTCAGCCTTGGAATGGCTTAGCCCGCCTTTCAACAACCTTTTGTACGTGATCCATTACTTTTCCAACTTTTACCAGCATCTTGATTGAAGACGAAACAATCTTTTTGGGCCGATATCCAGGTCTTTATCATGGCAGGTTATCATCCCCGAGGAGGAGTTGAGGTCTTGGTACCCAGGAATCTACTGTGGGGTGGAGCATCGCCTTCCATTTCCCCTCTGACATTCAATCCATCATCATATTGACCATACCAGTTCTCAGGTTGAGGTGGCAAATACCTACAAGGGTTTGTGTGTACCTTACCTGTCCCTAAGGGTTCCTACACACTACCCAATCACACAAACAAAGTGAAAAATAACCAAACATACAAAAATATTCCCCCCCAAACCATAGGTATATGTACATATAGAGATTCATGCTCAAACAGCATCTCTCACTACCCCTCCATAAACACGAGAAAGGTCCACATGTAAATCGGGTGACTACAGGCTGTAAATATATGCCCGCCTACATGTACATACTCACTCACTGTGGGATGGGCACGTCCTCACTGAGTATGCCTATGTTGCGGACACATATCAACACCTGGAATGTCTATATGTCTGAACCTAAAAAAAGAATTAATGTTCCACTATTAGCAAAAGAATTTATGAAATGATTGGCAGAATTTAATATGGCCTAATAATTAATAATACTTGTTAATGTTCATAGTTTTTACAGATGACACCTAATTATCCATATCAACGGGTCCTTCCCCCACCAGATTTCCCGTTAACCAATTGACGGTCTAGTATACAAAGGAAAACAAATTTTCCAATACTAATTATCCTTGAAGACCACTATATAATTCCCCTTTTTTCCAGTTCATGTATTGTCTTAAACTGTTTAATATCATGTATTTTTTAGTGTCTAATTATGTTTTAATTTTTCGATGTGAGTATTTCAGAGGTTCATATCCGACAGCCTAATAAATAGAAATAAGCATTAATATTCTATCCACTACTCTAGGATAGTTTTGGATCATTATTATCCCTCATCTTATTATTTATTACTAGTGTAAAGGATCTGCCAGGCACAGCTTCGGGGTTAACGCCCATAGATAATCAGTCTGCACCTGCTTCTATGTCTGTGAGACTGACTCCATCTTCCACCACTCAGGGTGGCAGGCTTAGGAGTGGGAGAACCTATCACAGCCTGGCCAGACGGAGCTAGCTCCCGCCCTCTGTCTATTTATACCTGCCTTTCCTGTTCCTCCTTTGCTTGTGATTCTTCTCGTTTGGTTTCCTGGCCCTGCTGCAGCTTCTTGTACCATTGTCCTTCCTTCATATTGACCCCGGCTTGCTGACTACTCTCCTGCTCTGCGTTTGGTACCTCGTACACTCCTGGTTTGACTCGGCTTGTTTACTACTCTTCTGCTCTGCGTTTGGCACCTCGTACTCTCCTGGTTTGACTCGGCTTGTTCACTTCTCTTGTTGCTCACGGTGTTGCCGTGGGCAACTGCCCCTTTCTCCCCCTAGCTCTGTGTACCCTTGTCTGTTTGTCTGTCGTGCACTTATTGAGCGTAGGGACCGTCGCCCAGTTGTACCCCGTCGCCTAGGGCGGGTCATTGCAAGTAGGCAGGGACTGAGTGGTGGGTAGATTAGGGCTCACTTGTCTGTCTCCCCATCCCTGTCATTACATAATCACAAGCCCATACCTTGTCTACCCAGGTCCCTGACACCACTATGGACCACCTTGAGACCCTGGCTCAGCAAATGCAGGGTCTCTCCCTACAGGTCCAGGCCCTGGCTCAGAGGGTCAACCAGCCTGATGCTACCATGGTAATCCCCCTCACCTCACCTCTTGAACCCCACATGAATTTGCCCGACCGGTTCTCAGGGGACCGGAAGACTTTTCTCTCCTTTTGGGAGAGTTGTAGGCTCTATTTTCGTTTAAAGCCCCACTCCTCAGGTTCTGAGAGCCAGCGGGTGGGTATAATTATGTCCCGGCTCCAGGAAGGGCCCCAAGAATGGGCCTTCTCCTTGGCTCCTGACGCCCCTGAACTTTCCTTTGTTGATCTTTTCTTTTCTACTCTCGGACTCATCTATGACGAGACTGACAAGACTGCTTTTGCCGAGAGTCAGCTGGTGACCTTACGTCAGGGTAAGAGACCTGTTGAGGAGTATTGCTCTGACTTTAGGAAGTGGTGCGTAGCTTCTCGGTGGAATGACCCTGCCTTAAGTTGCCAGTTTAGGTTGGGTCTGTCGAACGCCCTGAAAGATCTGCTAGTTAGTTATCCCTCTTCTGACTCCCTAGACCAGGTTATGGCTTTAGCGGTACGACTTGCCCGACGTCTCAGGGAACGACGACTTGAACGTCTTGATGTTTTCTCCTCTGACTCCCCCATGATGCCTCCCGAGGTTCCGTTGCTTCGTTCCTCCCCGGAAGACTCGGAGTTACCTATGCAACTCGGGGCCTCCGTGTCCCCCCAACAACGTAGAGATTTCCGCAGGAAGAATGGTCTCTGCTTCTACTGTGGGGATGACAAGCATCAAGTGAACAACTGTTCTAAGCGTAAGAATGCAGCCGGAGAACTTCCGCGCCTAAGTGATCATCGGGGAGGTCACTTGGGCGCACAGGTATTTCCCGTAAATATGAAACGTAATAAAATCTTGCTTCCCTTTCAGGTCTCTTTTGGTGGTAGGTCTGCTACCGGCAGTGCCTTCGTGGATTCAGGGTCTTCTGCTAATATCATGTCTGTGGAATTTTCTATGTCTCTAGCTATGCCTTTGATTGATTTGCCTAAACCTGTCCCGGTAGTGGGTATCGACTCCACTCCTCTTACTAATGGTTATTTTACACAGCATACCCCTGTTTTTGAACTCCTTGTTGGCTCCATGCATTTGGAGCAGTGCTCTGTACTGTTAATGCAGGGATTGTCGTCCGATTTGGTTTTAGGCCTTCCCTGGTTGCAGTTGCATAATCCCACGTTTGACTGGAATTCTGGGGACCTTACCAAGTGGGGTAATGAATGCTTGACGTCATGTTTTTCTGTTAATTCTATTTGTCCCCCTGAGGTGGTGAACACGCTACCTGAGTTTGTTCAGGACTTCGCCGATGTTTTCTCTAAGGTGGCCTCCGAAGTGTTACCTCCTCAAAGACAATATGATTGCGCAATCAATTTGGTACCAGGAGCTAAGCTCCCTAAGAGTAGGATATTTAATCTCTCTTGTCCCGAACGTGAAGCCATGAGAGAGTATATCCAGCAATGCCTGGCCAAGGGTTACATTCGCCCCTCTACTTCTCCGGTAGGTGTTGGCTTCTTCTTCGTAGGGAAGAAGGATGGTGGTCTTAGGCCATGCATTGACTACCGAAGCTTGAATAAGGTCACTGTAAGGAATCAGTATCCCCTTCCTCTGATTCCTGATCTCTTTAATCAGGTTCAGGGGGCCCAATGGTTCTCTAAGTTTGATCTACCTTGTATAACCTTATCCGCATCAAAGAGGGGGATGAGTGGAAGACTGCGTTTAACACGCCCGAAGGTCATTTCGAATACCTCGTCATGCCCTTTGGGTTGTGTAATGCTCCCGCGGTCTTCCAGAATTTCATAAATTAGATTTTAAGAGACTACCTGGGTTTATTTCTTGTAGTCTACCTTGATGACATACTTGTGTTTTCCAAGGACTGGTCCTCCCACATTGAGCATGTCAGGAAGGTGCTCCAGGTCCTTCAAGAAAACAAACTGTTTGCTAAGACCGAAAAATGTGTGTTTGGGGTGCAGGAGATACCATTTTTGGGCCAAATCCTCACTCCTCATGAATTCCGCTTGGACCCCGCCAAGGTCCAGGCTGTGGCGGAATGGGTCCAACCTGCCTCCCTGAAGGCGTTGCAGTGCTTCCTGGGGTCCGCTAATTATTACAGGAGGTTTATTGCTAACTTCTCGGTCATCGCTAAGCCTCTTACGGATCTCACTCGCAAATGTTAAGGCTAATGCACTGTCACGTAGCTTCATGGCCAGCCCTCCACCGGAGGAAGATCCTGCTTGTATTTTGCCTCCAGGTATATTCATTTCCGCTATTGATTCTGATTTAGTCTCTGAAATTGCGGCTGATCAAGGTTCAGCTCCCGGGATCCTTCCTGAGAACAAGCTGTTTGTTCCCCTGCAATTCCGGCTAAGGGTACTTAGGGAAAATCATTACTCTGCACTATCTGGCCATCCAGGCATCCTGGGTACCAAGCACCTCATTGCCAGAAACTATTGGTGGCCTGGGTTGCCTAAAGACGTTAAGGCCTACGTCGCCGCTTGTGAAGTTTGTGCTAGGTCCAAGACTCCCAGGTCCCGACCAGAGGGCTTACTATGTTCTTTGCCCATTCCCCAGAGACCTTGGACCCATATCTCCATGGATTTTATCACCGATTTGCCTCCATCTCAAGGCAAGTCGGTGGTGTGGGTTGTAGTAGACTGCTTCAGTAAGATGTGCCACTTTGTGCCCCTCAAAAAACTGCCCAATGCTAAGACGTTAGCTACCTTGTTTGTCAAACACATCCTGCGTCTCCATGGGATCCCTGTCAATATTGTTTCTGATAGAGGGGTACAATTTGTTTCATTGTTTTGGAGAGCCTTCTGTAAAAAGTTGGAGATTGATCTGTCCTTCTCCTCTGCCTTCCATCCTGAAACTAATGGCCAAACTGAGAGGACTAATCAGTCTCTAGAACAATATTTAAGGTGTTTTATCTCTGACTGTCAATATGATTGGGTCTCATTCATTCCCCTCGCCGAATTTTCCCTTAATAACCGGGTCAGTAACTCGTCAGGGGTCTCCCCCTTTTTCTGTAATTTTGGGTTTAATCCACGGTTCTCTTCCGTTTCACCTGGTAGTTCCAACAATCCCGAGGTAGAGGTCGTTCATTGAGAACTGTGCACAGTCTGGGCTCAGGTTCAGAAGAACCTAGAGGCGTCCCAGAGCATACAAAAAACTCAGGCAGATAGAAAACGTTCTGCTAACCCCTTGTTTATGGTCGGGGATCTGGTGTGGCTATCGTCTATAAATTTGCGCCTTAAGGTCCCGTCCAAGTAGTATGCTCCCCGGTTTATAGGGCCGTACAAGGTCATTGAAGTCCTCAATCCTGTCTCCTTCCGACTGGAGTTGCCCCCATCTTTTCGAGTACTCGACGTGTTCCATGCCTCCCTCCTTAAACGCTGCTCCCCGTCCTTGGCTCCCTCGAGGAATCCTCCGGTCCCTGTTCTCACCCCTGAGGGGGCAGAATTCGAGGTGGCCAAGATTGTCGACAGCAGGATGGTCCAAGGCTCCCTCCAGTACCTGGTCCATTGGAGAGGATACGGGCCTGAGGAGAGGACTTGGGTACCCGCTCGGGATGTTCACGCTGGGATATTGGTCAGGAGGTTTCACCTTCGTTTCCCCAGTAAACCAGGTCCACTTAGAAAGGGTCCGGTGGCCTCTCATAAAAGGGGGGGGGGTACTGTAAAGGATCTGCCAAGCACAGCTTCGGGGTTAATGCCCATAGATAATCAGTCTGCACCTGCTTCTATGTCTGTGAGACTGACTCCATCTTCCACCACTCAGGGTGGCAGGCTTGGGAGTGGGATCACAGCCTGGCCAGACGGAGCTAGCTCCTGCCCTCTGTCTATTTATACCTGCCTTTCCTGTTCCTTCTTTGCTTGTGATTCTTCTCGTTTTGTTTCCTGGCCCTTTTGTCTCCTGGTTTGACTCGGCTTGTTTACTACTCTTGTTGCTCACGGTGTTGCCGTGGGCAACTGCCCCTTTCCCCCCTAGCTCTGTGTACCCTTGTCTGTTTGTCTGTTGTGCACTTATTGAGCGTAGGGACCGTCGCCCAGTTGTACCCCGTCGCCTAGGGCGGGTCGTTGCACATAGGCAGGGACTGAGTGGTGGGTAGATTAGGGCTCACTTGTCTGTCTCCCCACCCCCGTCATTACAACTAGCCATCAACCAATGCTGTAAGCACATAACTTACTAGTGGAGCAGTGATGTTCTATCACCGACTTTCTGTTTCAGCACCACTTCTGCTGGACAGCTCCACCGTGCTGGATAGCTTTTATTCACAGAATGCTGATGCCCTATAGGCGTCTCCCTAGTTCAACACTACTATGCTGGACAGCACCACTTTTCTGTGACATCACTAATTTTCACCTGTTGGCAACCGGATATAAACCTCGTTCTGACATTTAGTTGTTAGCATTAAAGCCATGAGGAAGGACGTGGTATACGTCTGAAACGCGTAGGCACCTTACCTACATTTTCACCCTTGCATTTGGGAATGATCTTGTTTTAACTATCCAAATAAAATTGGAACTACGTTCTGTTTTAAACTTGACTGCGCTGGACCATCGACTTTTGTCCCCTTTTTTCCAGACCCATATATACCCAGTACAGATATTGTTGTAGATTTCACGTGCAGCCCTATGTAACACCTCTGATAACACAGTGATAGCTCTCTGAGTACAGATAATGCAGTAGATGTTACCTGTAGTCCTATGTAACACCATAGATAACACAGTAATAACGGAGTACAGATAATGTAGTAGTGTTACCTGCAGTCCTATGTAACACCACAGATAACACAGTGATAACTCTCTGAGTACAGTTAATGCAGTAGATGTTACCTGCAGTCCTATGTAACACCACAGATAACATAGTGATAACTCTCTGAGTACAGATAATGTAGTAGATGTAAGAGACAAACACATGCAGAGACACAGAGACACACACACACACACACACACACACACTGTAACATAGACACATACAAACACAGAGACACATACTGTATACACACTACACACACATATGCACACAGACACTCACCATGTATCCTTGCTGACAGGATCACAAGTTTATTTCAGGACAGGAGCTTCCTCCTCTGCTTCTCGGCTGTTATTTACTCCGTGTGTGTAACAGCAGAGCACAGAGTAGAGGCAGAGCCCAGTGGCACCCCCTACATGCTGGGAGGGTGCAGCAAGGGAGTGGACCAGTCCAGTCCCCTGACCTGAGTCATCTGACCTCATGTCACTGACGTGAGGTCAAGTGACAGGTAGGGTGATTGGACTGGTCCACTCCCTGGCCGTCACAGACCTCAGTCAGAACGACGCTGCGTGATTTCCTGGCTCTTCCTAAAGCTGCTGCAGGTGTCCGACATACAGGGCGCCTATAAGCAGCGATCAGCTGCTCTGCGGCGCCCCCCCCCTTCCCTACAACTTATTTGCGCCCGGGGCACATGCCTCACCTGCCCCCCCTAGCTACGCCCCTGCACATAGGATACCTGCTGCACAAACCACTCACACATTGGATACATGCTGTACATGCCACTCACCCATAGGATACATGCAGTACACGCCACTCACGCATAGGAAACATGCTATACACGCCACTCACACATAGGACACATGCTGTACACGCCACTCACACATAGGGTACATGCTGTACACGCCACTCACACATAGGATACATGCTGTACACGTCACTCACACATAAGATACCTGCTGCACACGCCACTCACACATATGACACATGCTGTACACGCCACTCACACATAGGACACATGCTGTACACGCCACTCACACATAGGATACATGCTCTACACGCCACTCACACATAGGACACATGCTGTACACACCACTCACACATAGGATACATGCTGTACAGGCCACTCAAACATAGAATACATGCTGTACACGCCACTCACACATAGGATAAATGCTGTACACACCACTCACACATAGTACACATGCTGTACATGCCACTCACACCACACGCCACTCACACATAGGATAAATTCTGTACACACCACTTACATATAGGACACATGCTGTACACGCCACTCACACAGGATACATGCTGCACACGCCACTCACACATAGGATACATGCTGCACACACCACTCACACATAGGATACATGCTGTACACACCAACACCACTCACACATAGGATACATTCTGTACACACCACTCACACATAGGATACATGCTGTACACACCACTCACACATAGGATACATGCTGTACACACCACTCACACATAGGATACATGATGTACACGCCACTCACACATAGTACACATGCTGTACACGCCACTCACACATAGGATACATGCTGTACATGCCACTCACACATAGGATACACACTGAACACGCCACTCACACACAGGACACATGCTGTACATGCCACTCACACATAGGATACGTGCTGCACACGCCTCTCACACATAGGATACATGCTGTACACACTACTCACACATAGGATACATGCTGCACACACCACTCACACATAGGATACATGCTGTACACGTCACCCACACATAAGATACCTGCTGCCCACGCCACTCACACATAGGATACACGCTGTACACGACACTCACACATAGGATATATGCTGTACACGCTACTCACACAAAGGACACATGCTGTACAGGCCACTCACACATAGGATACATGATGTACATGCCACTCACACATGGGATACATGCTGTACATGCCACTCACAAATAGGATACGTGCTGTACACGCCACTCACACATAGGATACATGCTGTACAGGCCACTCACACATAGGATACATGCTGCACACGCCACTCACACATACGATACATGCTGCACACGAAACTCACACATAGGATACACGCAGCACACGCCACTCACACATAGGATACTTGCTGCATGCGCCACTCACACATAGAATACATGCTGTACACGCCACTCACACATAGGATACATGCTGCACACGCCACTCACACATAGGATACATGCTGCACATGCCACTCACACATAGGATACATGCTGTACACGCCCGTACTCACACATAGGATATATGCTGTACACGCTACTCACACAAAGGACACATGCTGTACAGGCCACTCACACATAGGATACATGATGTACATGCCACTCACACATAGGATACATGCTGTACATGCCACTCACACATAGGATACATGCTGCACATGCCACTCACACATAGGATACATGCTGCACACGAAACTCACACATAGGATACACGCAGCACACGCCACTCACACATAGGATACATGCTGCATGCGCCACTCACACATAGAATACATGCTGTACACGGCACTCACACATAGGATACATGCTGCACACGCCACTCACACATAGGATACATGCTGCACATGCCACTCACACATAGGATACATGCTGCACGCGCCACTCACACATAGGATACATGCTGTACACGCCACTCACACATAGGATACATGCTGTACACGCCACTCACACATAGGATACATGCTGTACACGTCACTCACACATAGGATACATGCTGCACACACCACTCACACATAGGATACATGCTGTGAATAGAAGTGTATGACGCTGACAAATCAGCATACACTTCTCATCGTTCCCACCCAGCTTCTTTCACTGCAGAAATACAGCGTGACATCACCCACAGGTCCTTCAACCTTGTCATCGGACAAAGAAGATACATCAGCTCCAGGCGTCCAAAAGGTTAATATGCTCGTCTCTAGGGAGTTTGCTATGCTTACCTGCACATGGTGATGCTGCTGCAAATTCAACTGTACTCTGACGCCTGGAGCGGATGTGTCTTCTCTCTTCCGACGCCAAGGTTGAAGGACCTGCGGGTGACGTCACGCTGTGTCTGCAGTGAAAGAAGCTAGCTGGGAATGATGATGTCACCCACAGGTCCTTCAACCTTGGCGTCGGAAGAGAGAAGACACATCAGCACCAGGCGTCAGGGAGTACAGTGCAGGGTATGTGCAGGTAAGCATAGCAAACTCCCTAGAGGCGAGCATATTAACCTTTTGGATGCCTGGAGCCGATGTATCTTCTTTGTCCGACGACAAGGTTGAAGGACCTGTGGGTAACGTCACGCTGTATTTCTGCAGTGAAAGAAGCTGGGTGGGAACGATGAGAAGTGTATGATGCTGATTTGTCAGCGTCATACACTTCTATTCACAACGCCCAGTTGGTAAATCAAGTAAACACGCCCAGTTGGTAAAAACACAATACACACCCAGTTGGAAATACGAGAAAACACGCCCAGTTGTCCATTTAAATGCTCATTGCATAAATATAAAATTGCTCATAACTTGGGCAAAAATTATTGTTATTTTTTTTTAAAAAACAACGTTACTGTTTTCTACATTGCAGCGCTGATCACATGCATAGGGATTTGATAATCTGGTGACAGAGCCTTTTTAAGTTGTGAAGTGGCTTTGAGGGCCTTATATATTAGAAACCCCCAAAAAGTCACCCCATTTTAAAAACTTCACCCATCAAAGTATTCAAAACAGCATTTAGAAAATGTCTTAAAAGGGTTGTCCAGGAAAAAAAAATTTTCTAAAAAATGTCCCCCAGCCTTGATTTGCCTTCCCTAATACCCCCTATTAACTGGTTGCCGACACAGGACGAGTATGCTCGTCCTGAGCAGCGAGCACTTCGCGCATTAGGACGAGCATACTCGTCCTGTGTGACAGCCGTCTGTG
>NW_027461957.1:442500-630000 GCF_050947455.1 Rhinoderma darwinii | reverse complement strand
TACAGTGACCAAATAAACACCCTCCTCCTCCTCCTCACATGCGCTTCGGACTGTGAGGAGGAGAAGGAGAGAGCGAGCTACAGTAGACACGGCCGTCACAGTGCACACCGATACCACATACTAAAACTTGCGCATGCGCAATGAAACTGCTGCTGAAGACGCAGCCATACCATTTAACAGAGCATGCGTGGTATACACAACCATGCATGCTCTAAGCAGATGGGGAAAACACGTGGTACAGTTATGACGTAACCGTACACTGTGAAAACCGGAAACCGCAAACCGTAAGTTAGGCGCGAATGGACGGGTATGCACAGGAAGTGCAAATTTTACATGGACAAGCGGTCACGTGACGGAAGAGGGGATACAACGATACATCCAGCAAATCAAACGTAAGTACATTACAAAGTTAAATGTTTTTTATTGTTTAGTTTAATTAAAAGTAATTTTTTACTTCTGGAAAACCCCTTTAACCCCTTAGTGACCAACAATACGCCTTTTTACGTTTGTCACTAAGGGGCCTTAGGCTAGGCTGACACCTTTTCACGTGAGCCTAGCCTAAGTCCTGCACGGGTCTCCCGTGCAGGCTGGAGCCGGGGCTCAGCTGTCTGATGACAGCTGAGCTCCTGCTCCAACACCCGCGGCCGTTTAACCCGTTAAATGCCGCCGTCAATAGCGACCGCGGCATCTAACTTTGTTTACAGAGGGAGTGAGCTCCCCGTCACCCGGCGGCCCGCAAATGCTATAATGGGTCTCCGATGGGGTGTCATGGCAGCCGGGGGCTTGATAAAAGCTCCCAGGTCTGCCCTGGACATATGCCTGTTAGGATGTGCCGGAGGCACGTCCTAACAGATTGCCTGTCAGATTTACACTGACAGGCAATAATGCTCTGGTATACGAAGTATACCAAAGCATTATAGCAGCGATCTGAAGATCGCACAGTAAAGTCCCCTAGTGGGACTAATAAAAGAAGTAATCAATGTGAAATAAAGATTATTAATAAAAAGTACAGTAAAAAAATAAATAAAACCATTTTTTTCCATAAAAAGTGGTTTTATTTAGTAAAAGTGTAAAAAAATAATAACAGTACACATATATGGTATCACCGCGACCGTAATGACTCCATTAATAAAGTTAATATGTAATTTAAACCGCAAAGTGAACACCGTAAAAAAAAAATGCAAAAAACAATGGCGAAATTGCAATTTTTTTCCATTGCCCCCAAAAAAGTCATAATAAAAATGAATCAATAAGTCCCATGCACCCCAAAACAGAACCAATCAAAACTACGTCTCGTCCCGCAGAAAACAAGCCCAAACAATCAATACATTGATGAAAAAATTAAAAAGTTATGGCCCTTGGAAAGCGACGATGCAAAACAAATAATTTTAGTTCAAAAGTGTTTTTATTGTGCAAAAGTCGTAAAACTTAAAGAGGCTCTGTCACCAGATTTTGCAACCCCTATCTGCTATTGCAGCAGATCGGCGCTGCAATGTAGATTACAGTAACGTTTTTATTTTTAAAAAACGAGCATTTTTGGCCAAGTTATGACCATTTTCGTATTTATGCAAATGAGGCTTGCAAAAGTACAAGTGGGCGTGTTGAAAAAAAAAAGTACAACTGGGCCTGTATTATGTGTGTACATCGGGGCGTGTTTACTACTTTTACTAGCTGGGCGTTCTGATGAGAAGTATCATCCACTTCTCTTCAGAACGCCCAGCTTCTGGCAGTGCAGATCTGTGACGTCACTCACAGGTCCTGCATCGTGTCGGCACCAGAGGCTACAGTTGATTCTGCAGCAGCATCAGCATTTGCAGGTAAGTAGCTACATCGACTTACCTGCAAACGCCGATGCTGCTGCAGAATCATCTGTAGCCTCTGGTGCCGATGTGTCCGACACGATGCAGGACCTGTGAGTGACGTCACAGCGTGATCTCTGGAGAACACGCTGTGTGTCTGCACTGCCAGAAGCTGGGCGTTGTGTAGAGAAGTGGATGATACTTCTCGTCATAACGCCCAGCTAGTAAAAGTAGTAAACACGCCCCGATGTACGCACATAACACACGCCCAGTTGTACTTTTACTTTTCAACACGCCCAGTTGTACTTTTGCAAGCCTCATTTGCATAAATACGAAAATGGTCATAACTTGGCCAAAAATGCTAGTTTTTTTTAAAATAAAAACGTTACTGTAATCTACATTGCAGCGCCGATCTGCTGCAATAGCAGATAGGGGTTGCAAAATCTGGTGACAGAGCCTCTTTAAGAAACCTCTACATATGTGGTATCGGTGTAATCGTACCGACCCATAGAATAAAGGTAACATGTTATTTACGTCGCACAGTGAACGGCGTCAATTTAAAAACGCATAGAACAATGGCGGAATTTCAGTTTTTTTTTATAAACCCCCCAAAAAAAGTTAATAAAAGTTAATAAAAAAATTATATGTACCCAAAAATGGTGCTATTAAAAAGTACAACTAATCCCGCAAAAAACAAGTCCTCATACAGCTATGTAGACGAAAAAATAAAAAAGTTATAGCTCTTTGAATGCGACTATGGAAAAACAAATAAAATAGCTTGGTCATTAGGGCTTAAAATGGGCTGGTCACTAAGGGGTTAACCCTTTAGACATTTCACAGGAATTAAAGCAAAGTAGAGGTGAAATTTACAAATTACATATTTTTTAAAATACATTTTTAATACAATTTTTTTTATAACACAGAAGGTTTTATCAGAGAAATGCAACTCAATATTTATTGCCCAGGTTCTGCAGTTTTTGGAAATATCCCACATGTGGCCGTAGCGTGCTACTGGAATGAAGCACTGGCCTCAGAATCAAAGGACCACCTAGAGGATGTTGGGGCCTTACTTTTATTAGAATATATTTTAGGCACCATGTCAGGTTTGAAGGGCTCTTGAGGTGCCAAAACAGTGAAAATCCCCCAAAAGTGACCCCATTTGGGAAACTACACACCTCAAGGAAATTATCTAGGGGTATAGTGAGCATTTTGACCGCACAGGTTTTTTACAGAAATTATTGGAATTAGGCCGTGAAAATTAAAATCTAAATTTTTTCAAAGAAAATGTAGGTTTCCACAAGGACTAAAGGAGAAAAACCACTGCAAAATTTGTAAAGCAATTTCTCCCGAGTAAAACAATACCCCCACATGTGGTAATAATTGGCTGTATTGAGACACGGCAGGGCTTAGAAGGGATGGAACGCCATTTGGCTTTTGGAGCTCAAATTTAACAGGAATAGTTTGCAGAGGCCATGTCACAATTACAAAGCCCCTGAGGGGATAAAACAGTGGAAACCCCCACCACAAGTGACCCCATTTTGGAGACTACACCCATTGAGGAAATTATCTAGGGGTATAATGAGCGTTTGGACCCCACAGGTCTGTGCTGAAATTATTGGAACTAGGCCCTGACAATAAAAATCTATATTTTTTCAAAGAAAATGTAGGTTTAGCTAATTTTTTCTCATTTCCACAAGGACTGAAGGAGAAAAAGCACTGCAAAATTTGTAAAGCAATTTCTCCCGAGTAAAACAATACCCCACATGTGGTAATAAGTGGCTGTTTAGACACACGGCAGGGCTTAGAAGGGAGAGAGCGCTATTTGGCTTTTGGAGATCACATTTAGCAGGAATGGTGTAATGGCAGGAAGGAGGTGAAGGGAAAGTGAGCCCTAATCTACCCACCGCCCTGTCCCTGCCTACTTGCAACGACCCGCCCTAGGCGACGAGGTACAACTGGGCGGCGGTCCCTACGCTGTCTAAGTGCACGGGAAAACAAACAGGGAACACGCAAGGGAAGGGGCAGTAGCCACGGAACGCCACGAGGAAACGGAGCTGCGAACGAACAGTCAGGACCAGGACGAAGTGAGTACACCCAAGCGGGCACGGAGACAGAAGCAAGCCAGGGGCAAAGCAAAGCAGGTCAAGCAGAACTGCAGCAAGGCAGAAGCACGGCAGAAGCAGGCTGGAGCAAGCAGCAGTGGGGCCAGGAATACAAAAGAATTACAAGCACTGAGGAAGAGAACAGGGCAGGTAATAAAGGACAGGGGGCGGAGCTAACTCCGACAGACCAGGCCGCGATAGGCTCTCCCACTCCTGAGCCTGCCACCCTGGTTGGTGGGAGATGGTGTCAGTCGAACAGGTCTGGCCTCAGGTGTGGATTGATTAATCCCAGGAGTATACCTAGACGTAGTACCTGGCAGATCCCTAACAGTACTCCCCCTTTTATGAGGGGCCACCGGACCCTTACTAAGAGGACCCGGTTTAGTGGGGAAGAGAAGGTGGAACCTCCTGATCAATACCCCAGCGTGAACATCACGGGCAGGTACCCAAGTCCTCTCCTCCGGCCCGTATCCTCTCCAATGGACCAGGTACTGGAGGGAGCCCTGGACCATCCTACTGTCCATAATCTTGGCCACCTCGAATTCCACCCCCTCAGGGGTGAGAACGGGAACAGGAGGTATCCTCAAGGGGGACCAGGACGGGGAGCAGCGTTTAAGGAGGGAGGCATGGAAGACGTCATGTATGCGAAAGGATGGGGGGAGCTCCAGACGGAAGGATACAGGGTTGAGGACTTCAATAATCTTATAAGGTCCAATAAATCGGGGAGCAAACTTCCTGGACGGGACCTTAAGGCGCAAGTTCCTGGACGACAACCAGACCAAATCCCCGACGACAAACCGGGGGTTAGCAGAACGTCTACTATCCGCCTGAATCTTTTGTGCGCTCTGGGACGCCTCTAGGTTCTTCTGAACCTGGGCCCAGACAGTGCACAGTTCCCGATGAACATCCTCTACCTCAGGATTATTGGAACAACCAGGGGAGACGGAGGAGAACCTTGGGTTAAACCCGAAATGACAGAAAAACGGGGAGACCCCTGACGAGTTACTGACCCGGTTATTCAGGGAAAATTCAGCAAGGGGAAGGAATGAGACCCAATCGAATTGACAGTCAGAGATGAAACACCTTAAATATTGTTCCAGGGATTGGTTAGTCCTTTCCGTTTGGCCATTAGTTTCGGGATGGAAGGCGGAGGAAAAGGACAGATCAATCTCCAGCTTTTTACAAAAAGCTCTCCAAAATAAGGAAACAAATTGTACCCCTCTGTCAGAAACGATATTGACTGGGGCCCCATGGAGACGCAGGATGTGTTTCACAAACAAAGAAGCTAACGTCTTGGCGTTAGGTAGCTTCTTAAGGGGCACAAAGTGGCACATCTTGCTGAAGCGGTCGACTACCACCCACACCACCGACTTGCCCTGAGATGGAGGCAAATCGGTGATAAAATCCATGGAGATATGGGTCCAAGGTCTCTGGGGAATGGGCAAGGAACGTAGTAGGCCCGCAGGTCGGGACCTAGGGGTTTTGGACCTAGCGCAAACCTCACAAGCGGCGACGTAAGCCCTAACGTCTTTAGGCAACCCAGGCCACCAATAGTTTCTGGTAATGAGGTGTTTGGTGCCCAAGATGCCAGGATGACCAGATAGAGCGGAGTCATGGTTTTCCCTGAGTACCCTCAGCCGGTATTGCAGGGGAACAAACAGTTTGTCCCCAGGGACGTTCCCGGGAGCTGCACCCTGATCAGCCGAGATATCAGAAGCTAAATCAGAATCCGTGGCAGAGACGATTATACCAGGGGGTAAAATACAAGCAGGATCCTTCTCGGAAGGAGGATTGGCCATGAAACTACGTGACAGAGCATCAGCCTTAATATTGTTGGACCCAGCCCTATAGGTAACCAAGAAATTAAATCTGGTAAAGAATAGTGCCCACCGCGCTTGTCTAGGATTAAGCCTCCGGGCCGATTCTAGGAAAACCAGATTCTTGTGATCCGTAAGGACCGTTACCTGGTGTCTGGCCCCCTCCAGGAAGTGCCGCCACTCCTCAAAAGCCCATTTAATGGCTAGAAGTTCGCGGTTGCCAATATCATAGTTACTCTCCGTGGGCGAAAACTTCCTAGAGAAGTAAGCACAGGGGCGGAGATGGGTGAGGGAGCTGGTACCCTGGGACAAGACGGCCCCCACTCCCACCTCGGATGCGTCAACCTCCACAATAAATGGCTCCTCTTGGTTGGGCTGAATCAGCACGGGGGCCGAGATAAAGCACTTCTTGAGGGTCTCAAAGGCCTGGACGGCCTCAGGGGGCCAATGGAGGACATCAGCACCCTTGCGGGTAAGGTCCGTAAGAGGCTTAGCGACGACCGAGAAGTTGGCAATAAATCTCCTGTAATAGTTGGCGAACCCTAAAAAACACTGTAACGCCTTAAGGGAGGCAGGTTGGACCCATTCCTCCACAGCCTGAACCTTGGCAGGGTCCATGCGGAATTCATGAGGAGTGAGGATTTGCCCTAAAAATGGTATCTCCTGTACCCCAAAGACACATTTTTCAGTCTTAGCAAACAGATTATTCTCCCGAAGGACCTGGAGCACCTTCCTGACATGCTCCACGTGGGAGGACCAGTCCTTGGAAAACACCAGTATGTCATCAAGGTACACAACAAGAAAATTACCCAGGTACTCTCTCAGGATTTCATTAATAAAATTCTGGAAGACAGCAGGGGCATTACACAACCCAAAGGGCATGACCAGGTATTCGAAATGACCCTCGGGTGTGTTGAACGCAGTTTTCCACTCATCCCCCTCTTTGATGCGGATAAGGTTATATGCCCCCCGTAGATCGAACTTAGAAAACCATTGGGCTCCCAGAACCTGATTAAAAAGATCCGGAATCAAAGGAAGTGGGTACTGGTTCCTTACGGTGACCTTATTCAGGTTACGATAATCAATGCACGGCCTAAGACCACCATCCTTCTTCCCCACGAAGAAGAAGCCAGCACCTACAGGAGAAGTCGAGGGGCGAATGAAACCCTTGGCCAGGCATTCTTGGATATACACCCTCATAGCTTCACGTTCAGGACATGAAAGATTAAATATCCTACCCTTAGAAAGCTTGGCACCAGGCACCAAATCGATAGCGCAATCGTAATCTCTATGGGGGGGCAACACCTCGGAGGCCTCCTTAGAAAACACATCGGCGAAGTCCTGAACAAACTCAGGAAGCGTGTTTACCTCCTCCCGGGGAGAAATAGAGTTAACAGAAAGACATGACATAAGACATTCATTACCCCATTTGGTGAGATCCCCAGTATTCCAATCAAACGTGGGATTATGCAACTGCAACCAGGGAAGGCCTAAAACCAGATCAGACGATAATCCCTGCATCACCAGTACAGAGCACTGCTCCAAATGCATGGAGCCAACCAGGAGTTCAAAAACAGGAGTATGCTGAGTAAAATAACCATTAGCAAGGGGAGTTGAGTCGATTCCTACTACAGGGATAGGATAAGGTAAATAAATACAAGGCATCTTTAGAGACATAGCAAATTCCACAGACATGATATTAGCAGATGAGCCAGAATCCACGAAAGCACTGCCCGTGGCAGACCGGCCAGCAAACGAGACCTGAAAGGGAAGCAAAATTTTATTGCGTTTCACATTAACGGGAAATACCTGTGCGCCCAAGTGACCTCCCCGATGATCACTTAGGCGCGGAAGTTTTCCGGCTTCTTATTCTTGCGCCTGGGACAGGTGTTCAGTAGATGCTTGTCGTCCCCACAGTAGAAGCAGAGACCATTCATTCTGCGAAACTCCCTACGTTGTCGAGGGGACATGGAGGCCCCGAGTTGCATAGGTACCTCCGAGTCCTCCGTGGAGGGGCGAGGAGACGGGACCTCAGGGGGGATCGCAGAAAAGTCAGAGGGGAGCACATTGAAGCGTTCTAGCTGACGTTCCCTGAGACGTCGGTCAAGTCGTACTGCTAGGGCCATAACCTGGTCAAGGGAGTCAGACGAGGGGTAGCTAACCAGCAGATCCTTCAGGGCGTCAGATAATCCTAACCTAAACTGGCACCTTAGGGCCGGATCGTTCCACTGAGAAGCTACGCACCACTTCCTAAAATCAGAACAGTATTCCTCAACCGGTCTCCTACCCTGACGTAAGGTCACCAGCTGACTCTCGGCTAAAGCAGTCCTGTCAGTCTCGTCGTAAATGAGTCCGAGGGCAGAGAAAAAACGATCAACAGAGGAAAGTTCAGGGGCGTCAGGAGCCAAGGAGAAGGCCCACTCTTGGGGCCCTTCCTGGAGTCGGGATATGATGATACCCACCCGCTGGTTCTCGGAACCTGAGGAGTGGGGCTTTAGGCGGAAATACAGTCTGCAACTCTCCCGGAAGGAGAGAAACGTCTTACGGTCCCCTGAGAACCGGTCAGGTAACTTGAGGTCGGGTTCTAGAGGTGAGGTGAGGGGTACTACTAAAGCAGCGTCACCCTGATTGACCCTTTGGGCCAGGGCCTGGACCTGTAGGGAGAGGCCCTGCATCTGCTGGGTCAGGGTCTCAAGGGGGTCCATGATAGCGTCAGCGTAGGAGAAATGGTAGACTAGGTAATGGCTTGTAATTATGTAATGGCAGGAAGGAGGTGAAGGGAAAGTGAGCCCTAATCTACCCACCGCCCTGTCCCTGCCTACTTGCAACGACCCGCCCTAGGCGACGAGGTACAACTGGGCGGCGGTCCCTACGCTGTCTAAGTGCACGGGAAAACAAACAGGGAACACGCAAGGGAAGGGGCAGTAGCCACGGAACGCCACGAGGAAACGGAGCGGCGAACGAACAGTCAGGACCAGGACGAAGTGAGTACACCCAAGCGGGCACGGAGACAGAAGCAAGCCAGGGGCAAAGCAAAGCAGGTCAAGCAGAACTGCAGCAAGGCAGAAGCACGGCAGAAGCAGGCTGGAGCAAGCAGCAGTGGGGCCAGGAATCCAAAAGAATTACAAGCACTGAGGAAGAGAACAGGGCAGGTAATAAAGGACAGGGGGCGGAGCTAACTCCGACAGACCAGGCCGCGGTAGGCTCTCCCACTCCTGAGCCTGCCACCCTGGTTGGTGGGAGATGGTGTCAGTCGAACAGGTCTGGCCTCAGGTGTGGATTGATTAATCCCAGGAGTATACCTAGACGTAGTACCTGGCAGATCCCTAACAAATGGTTTGCAGAGGCCATGTCACATTTGCAAAGCTCCTGAGGGGACAAAACAATGAAAACGCCCAAAAGAAACTACACCTCTTGAGGAATTCATCTAGGGGTGTAGTAAGCATTTTGACCCCACAGATGTTTCATAGAATTTATTAGAATTGGGCAGTGAAAATAAAAACAATCCTTTTTCTTCAATAAGACGTAGCTTTAGCGCCAAATTTTTCATTTTCCCAACAAATAAAGGAAAAAAAGAACACAACATTTGTAAAGAAATTTCTCCCGAGCACGGCAATACCCCATATGTGGTCATAAACTGCTATTTGGGCACACGGCAGGGCTCAGAAGGGAAGGAGCGCCATTTGGAGTGCAAATGTTGCTGGATTGGTTTCTGGGCGCCTATGGGCCCAAAACAGTGGAAACCCCCCGGAAGTGACTCAATTTTGGAAACTACACCCCTCAATGCATTTACCTAGGGGTGTAGTAAGCATTTTAACCCTGCAGGTGTTTTGTAGAATTTAGTGTGCACTCGATGTTGCAGAGTGAAAATGGGAGTTTTTCCATAGATATGCCAATATGTGGTGCCAAGCTTGTGCCACCATAACAAGACAGCTCTCTAATTATTATGCATTGTTTCCCGGTTTTAGAAACACCCTACATGGGGCCCTAATCTTTTGCCCTGACATTCGACCAGGCTCAGGAGTGAAAGTGTACCATGTAAAATTGAGGCCTAATTTGTCGATTTACAAAGTATTGGTTCACAACTGCAGAGGCTCAGATGTGGAATAATAAAAAGAAACCCCTGAGAAATGACCCCATTTGGAAACTACACCCCTCAAGGCATTTATTAAGGGGTGTGAGCATTTTCACTCCACAGGTCTTTTCCATAAATGATTGCAATGCGGATGGTGCAAATTAAAAATTAAGATTTTTCCCTAGATATGCCATTTCAGTGACAAATATGTCATGCCCAGCTTATGCCACTGGAGACACACACCCCAAAAATTGTTAAAAGGGTCTCCCGGGTATGAAGATGCCATATATGTGGAAGTAAACTGCTGTTTGGGCACATTGTAGGGTTCAGGGCGGAGGGAGCGCCATTTGGCTTTTTGAGAGCGGATTTTGCTTGGTAGTAGATTTGTTTGATTATTGCTGGTGTTTCCATTTATAATGTGGGGCATATGTAAGCTGGGCAGAGTACATCAGGGACATAGTCAAGTGGCATAATAATGGGGTAAAAAAGCAATAAAATGATCCATAGATGTGTGTTACGCTGTGAAGCAATCCTTTCTGCACAGGCCGGTGTCGCACTGATATATGGCGTCCTTTCTTATCCCCCTTTTGGTCCACACTCCGCACCTTTGCAGTTTGGGGAATTTTGCTGGGAAAGTGTTGTCCTGGTATAATACGGGCACCCTCGCTTCCAGCAGATATGTTTGGGCCCTGCCCTTCCTGGTTCCCTAATTTTAGGTCCTTGGTAAATCGCCTCTTGAAACAGAAGAAATGTTCCCCTCGGGCCGGCACAACTGCATATTTTTTCTTTCCTGACTTATTGGAGCCTTAACTAATTTTATTTTTTCATAGACGTAGTGGTATGAGGGCTGTTTTTTTGCTGGACGAGCTGTAGTTATTATTGGTACCATTTTGAGGTACATGTGACTTTTTGATCACCTTTTATCCTATTTTTTGGGAGGCCAGGTAAACAAAAAAATACAATTCTGGCACAGTTTTTTTTTAGGTTTTTTTTATACAGCGTTCACCAAGCATTATAAATTACATGTTAACTTTATTCTGCGGGTCCGTACGATTCTGGTGATACCTAATTTCTAGCACTTTTTTATGTTTTACATTTTTTTGCACAATAAAATTACTTTTGTAAAAAGAATGTATTTTTTCTGTCGCCAAGTTGTGAGAACCATAACTTTTCTACTTTTTTGTCGACGGAGGTGTATGAGGGCTTGTATTTTGCGAGACGAGCTATAGTTTTTATAGGTACCATTTTTGGATACGTGCGACTTTTGATCACTTTTTATTCCAATATATGTAGGTCAAAGTGACCAAAAAACAGAAACTCTGGTACGTTTTTTTTTACGTTGTTCACCGTATGCAATAAATAATATTATATTTTGATACCTCAGGTCGTTACAGTCCCGGCGATACCAAATACGTATGGTTTATTATTATTTTTCAATAATAAAGGACTTGATAAGTGAAAAAGGGTGATTGTGTTTTATTTTATTACTTGAAACTTTTATTGTTTTCAAACTTTTATTTTTTTCACTTTTTTTTGACACTTTTTTTATACTTTTTCTTACACTTTTTCTCAAGTCCCACTAGGGGACTTGACGGTCCAACTGTCAGCTTTAGTTTTTTTCTAATACATTGCACTACCTACGTAGTGAAATGTATTAGATCTGTCAGTTATTCACTGACAGCAAGCCGATTAGGCTTCGCCTCCCGGCGGGGCCTAATCAGCTTCCGTAATGGCAGAGCAGGAGGTCATTGTGTCTCCTGTTGCCATAGCAGCAGTCGCAAGTCCTGATTGCCTGTCAGGGCTGGCGATCTGCTAGCAACCGCTAAGATGCAGCAATCGCTTTCGATTGCTGCATCAAAGGGGTTAATGGCAGGGATCGGATCCTACCATTTCATGTGGATGTCAGCTGTAATATACAGCTGACCTCCACCGCTGATGACGCTGGATCAGCTCCTGAGTCGGCGCCATCTTGCCGGCGGCTACGGAAGCCGATCAGGCTCCGCCGCTGTACGGATCTTGACCGGCTTCCGTGCTAGGCAGACTGGGAGGCCAGTATTAGGCCTCCGGTTGCTATTGCAGCCACCGGAACCCCGGCAATTTCATTGCTGTGGTTCCAATGAGCTGCAAACAGGTTAAATGTAGTGATCACGTTTGAACGCTGCATTGAAGGGGTTAATGGCGGGGATCGAAGCTAATTTTGGTCCCCGCCATTACAGCCGGATGTCAGCTGTCAGATACAGCTGAGATCCGGCGATGATGGCACCGACTCAGCTTCTGAGCCGGGTGCCAATTATTTGGCGTAAGTATATGACATTTTGCGGGAAGCACTGGCTTTCCATGTCGTATACTTACGACAAATGTCGGGAAGGGGTTAAGCTTTCTATGCATTTAAACGTCTTTTCTCCTATCCATATGGGACTGTTAATCAGTGGATACAACAACTGGGGTAATACTATCATTTTAATTACGGCTATTCGATCTGCCATAGAAAGGGGTAACCTATTCCATATCTTAATTTTTGGGTGAGAATTTTGTAGCGGGTGTCGATGCACGTAGGGTAGTCTCTTCAATCAACCCATCGGGTTGACCACCAGATCATGGGTGCAGGGGATTTAACAGGTGAGTAATGGCTGTTTTTTTCATTTCAAAACATTCCATGCAACTAGTTTAATTTCTCGGACAATGCTTTTAAGGAAATATTTATCGGGGCACAATGCACCATTTCTGGGCGCTGTATCCAATGTTTATCTGGACAGTCGTCTGGTTATATTTCTGGACTTTGTATGCACTATTTACCTGGATGCTGGGTAATAATTATGTGAGTTAGAAACAGGAGGACCTGCAATCTCATCAACATTGTCCTTTCCTCATAAAATGTTCTTCTTGAGACATCTGATGGATTACTCTGAAAATATGGCGTAGATGCCAATCAAGGTCCAAAGGTTGACATACTCAATGGCCTCCAGGATCTGAATTTTACCTTTTTCTTTCACTAACCCATTTCTCTAGGAGTCATATATAAAGGTTGGGTCTATGGAGCCCAGATGAGCTACATTAGCAACTTTGAAAGAGCAGCCTCAGAGACATTCAGCTCCAGGATGGTCTGTGCCAGATAAGTAGTGGTTCAGAACGCACTGGACGATGTAGGTGCACGAATAGGGTCCCAACCCAATCGTAGTCAAAATAAGTATTTGGCACACAAAGCTGAAGTTTAAAGAAGAAATCTTGATTTTTTTCAAGTGGTTGTAGATGCCAGAGGCTTAGTGCGACGCTTCGGTCATTACATGACCTTCATCAGGCACTGTGCCGTTCTGGTTGCTGGTACATCCAGTAGTTGGCGCTTCGTTCCGAATGGCGGCTGACCGCTGTAGTTGGCGCACTTAAGATTTCTTAAAACTTTGGCTTTGAGTGCCGAATACTTATTTTGGTCTGTGTCAGATGTTAGGGATGAAGTCTACAACTGGCCAGACCACCTATCTTTCCTTCGCTCTGGAAATATAGGACAGTCCACGAGGCAGCACATCATGTCTGGTCAATTCCCCTACTACTCTGTACACTAACACCTTCAAAAGAGAAGAGGAAGGTGCAGATGTGACGTTCAGGTTAGGTATTTGCAGCATTGAAGTTGTATTGTGCTCCCCTTGGAGCGCTGTGCAAAGGCAAAACTCCTTAATTGGCATGATGTGTAGATGGTTGGTACTCTATTTGGGTGCGCAGGCTTACTTTGTTGTGTGCTCACTTGGCTAGGTCGGCATTAATGAGTGAAATGTATACAGTACCTTAGGAAAATACAGTGTGAGAAAAAGATGTTAACAGGAGCGCTCCCTAGAGTAATACCTTGAAAAAAAATGTAAACTAGTCTTCTCACCTTGTGAACCTCTTAACCCCTTAGTGACCAACAGTACGCCTTTTTACGTTCCTCACTAATGGGCTTTAGGCTAATGCGACGCCTTTTAACGTGATCGCATTAGCCTAAAGTAGCGCCGAAATTAAATATCGGGGCTCCGTTCTCTCAGCTACCGGAGGTAGCTGAGAGTTCGGGGCAACGACCAGAGACCATAACGAGTGGTCTCTGGTCACGTGATCGCCGTGAATCGCTATTTCACGGCGTTCACGCTAAACTGGCGGATAATCGCCATTTCTCTCTCCTCTCATGGAATAACTCCTTAGAGAGGAGAGAGAACGGGTAAATAGTGCGTCCCCCCCCCTCCCACGTCCGATCCCCCCCCGTCCGATTCCCCTTCATGTCCGATTCCCCCCCCCCCGGTCCGATTCCCCCCCCCCCCAAAATGGCGCCCGAGTGCGCTTTGCATGTCTTACCTGTGTTGTCATCTGGCACAGCAACAATCAGGGACCGTTGTGACTGGTCCCTGATCAGGTGATCTCTGTGATAAAACCTATCACAGAGATCACTGACAGTTATTTTCAAAACACAGCCAGGACATGGGCTGTGTTTCTCTCCTCCCATTGTAGTTGTTCTGAGAGGAGAGAGAAATCAGTCTAAGTCCTGTGCTGTGAAGAAAGAAAAAAAGTGATAAAAAATCATCGTTCTTATACATACATATATATATATAATATATCAAATCTATATTAGCGTCAGCGCTAGATTAGCGTCAGCGCTAGTTTAGCGTTAGTGCTAGTTTAGCGTTAGTTCTAGTTTAGCGTTAGTGCTAGTTTAGTGTTAGTTTAGCGTTACTTTAGGGTTAGGGCTAGTTTAGCGCTCGTGTTTAGGGCCGTTTAGAATTAATTTTACGTCTGTTATATAAAAAAATAAAAAATATATAAAAAAAATATATATAAAAAAAAATAATAATAATTTGTGTCGTTTTTAGGATTTTAGGTTTACTTTAGGGTTAGGACTTATAGGGCATATATATATATATATATATATATATATACATACACATCTATAAATATGTCTCAGCGTATGTACAGCGCGGAGCAAGCCTACGCCTTGCTATGTTCCGACACTTCTGAAAGCGAAACAGACACCGCTTCAGAATTTGTTCCAGACAGTGACAGTGACGATTCTAATTCCACCGCTGAACCCCATAGTCCTATGGTGGTGGATACGTCAGTCGCTGTAGGGTGTCAGGTGTCAAGTGCAGGGCCGAGTGTTGCAGTCCCTCCCGTGATGTGGGATCCTGCACTATCATTTTCCCCCCAAGTACCCCAATTTGAAGCGACCCCAGGAATTAGTGTCGACGTCCAAAATTTTACCCCCTATCATTTTTTTTATTTATTTATATGTGATACGGTCCTAGACTTGATAGTCCAGCAGACTAATCTGTATGCTAGGCAGTTTGTTCTACAAAAGCCTGCGTCTATGTACTCCAGAATGTGGAGCTCCACAAGTGTCCCAGAAATAAAAAAAAATTTAGGCATTACCCTCAATATGGGTTTGGTTAAAAAACCCTCTGTCCGGTCCTACTGGACTTGTAATGCTGTCCACGCTACCCCTGTATTTGCAGCAGTGATGTCCAGAAACCGCTATGAGGCCCTAATGCGATTCATGCATTTTACTGATAATTCCCAAGTCCCCCCAAGAAGTGACCCAGCTTATGATCGGCTTAATAAATTAAGGCCATTAATCACCCTTCTAAGTGATTTATTTCTAAAGTTGTACACCCCTGACAAAAATTTGTCAGTAGATGAATCGCTCATGAGCTTCAAAGGGCGTCTTTCCTTTCGTCAATTCATCCCTTCCAAACGAGCCAGATATGGGGTGAAATTGTACAAAGTTTGCGAGAGCACAACGGGTTACACCTGCGGTTTCAAAATCTATGAAGGCAGGGACTGCCAAATTTATACCCCAGGCTGCCCAGAAACTATTGGCACCTCTGGCAAAATTGTGTGGAACCTAATGGAGCCATTTCTGCACAAGGGGTACCACGTCTATACAGACAATTTTTATACCAGCGTTGCCCTTTATAAAGCCCTCCATGCTGCAAATACAGGGGCCTGTGGGACAGTACGGAAGAACAGAGTGGGACTCCCACAACAGTTGGTGTCCAGGCGTTTGGGAAAAGGAACATCCATGGCCCTTGCAAGTCAGGAATTGCTTGCAGTGAAGTGGGCCGACAAGAAGGATGTCTACATGCTGTCCACCGTACACACGGACACCACTGTGGCAATTACGGAGAGGGGGGCTACCACTGCAAAGCAGAAACCTGTCTGTGTAACAGACTACAACAAATTTATGGGGGGTGTAGACCTTTCCGACCAGGTGCTTCAGCCTTACCTGGTGAAGCGCAAAAATAAGGCCTGGTACAAAAAGGTAGCAATCTACCTCATCCAGGTTGCTACCTATAACAGTTTTGTTATTTTCAAAAAAGCCCAAGGAACGCTCACTTTCCTTCAATTTCAGGAGAAGGTCATTGAGCATCTCCTTTTTGAGTCCACTATACCGGCACAATCCTGCGAATCTGAGGATGTGCGCAGGCTTTCAGAGCGCCACTTTTTACACACTATTCCCTCCACTGAGACCCAAAAATATCCCCAAAAAAGGTGTCGGGTATGTAGCAAGCATGGCAGGAGGAGGGATACCCGCTTTTATTGCCCCATGTGTCCATCAAAACCAGCCCTTTGTAACTACCCCTGTTTCGAAAACCTTTCACACGGTTGCAAATTACTAGAATTTAACACAAAAAAAAAAATGGGTTGGGGGCCTTTTTAGGGAGTCAATTTCTTTATATTTTCTTTTTAGTTTGTGGGCTTTCCAAGTAGGGATTATTTCTTGTGGGAGAGGTTGTAGAGCACATTTTTTTCAGACCGTGAAACTAATTTTACCCCTTATGATTTTTTTTATTTATTTGTGGGTGATCAAGTGCTGGAATTAATTGTCCAGTACAAAATCCCACATCCACAATTTTTTTATTTTGACTGTTCTTATGACTATGTCCTGCCACATACAGCTGTTACATTCCTAATTCTGTACCGTGATACGGGCATGATCTTTTTTTTTATTTGGAGGATCTCTAATAATCGAGCTGTTCCTTATCAATACACCATGGGCTTTGTTACGGTTCTTCTGGAAATACTGACATCATTTTGGGGATTAGTGATCCTTTACTGTTCCTATAGATGGTTTTGGACACTGTCCTTTTATATATTCTGTAGGTGATTGGTTGTTTTGTGCACATAGCGGTTCCTACCTTGCCGGGCAGGGGCCTGTTATGGTGTACCGCGTCACTTGGCACATTCGTCCCTCATAAGGATTGATGGAGCTAAAGAGACGTTGTACAACCAGTCACTGAAAAAAAAAAACCTTGTCTTGACAGCCCTGCAGGTGTTCTTCTATCTAGTGAACAGACTCGAGTTTGCAACATAGTTGGATACATTTTCCTCCATTTGTTTGAAGATATTGCCCGTCACTCCAGTACAGTTTATTTTTTCCTCTTTGACTGATTTTATATTAGGACAGAATTCTGTCCACAATGACATCATAATGGCACCAACTGCTTCTTCAGCAAGACGTAGTCATAAGTACAGGCAAATACGTCTATAGCGACATGTATCCGTTATGAATACACGGCTTCACTTCTATTCTGTGCCGCACAAATTTATTAATGTGGCATATTTCTAACAAAATAACCTTCTACCACGTCTCCTCTATTTCATGTGGAAACGTAATAAAAGCTTGAAGAAAACATTATATACCCCATAGTGTCTGAAATGATACCCATTATTTCCTCCTTTAAAAAATTTTTGGTCCGCATGCCCACTACACCACTAGATGAATACCTTTAGGGGTTTCGTTTTTAAAATGGGGTCATTTCTGCGTGTTTTTTTTTTTTGTTCAGGCAGCTCAATGCCTCTAAATGCATGATATGGGGCCTAGAATTTATTCAATTGTGCCCTGAAAGCCAAAGGGTGCTCCCTCTCTTTTTGGCCCAGCCACACGTCTAATAAGCAGATTGGGGCAACAATGAGAGTATTTTTGAAAACAGGAGAAACGGGGTGATAGATTTTGGGGTGTGTTTCTTCATTTTCATGTTCGCTTTACAAAGAAATCGGTCTTCAAAGTGATACTTTTATATAAAAAGTGATTTTTTTTTTTTAATTTCACCTGCTATGCATTAAATTTAGCAAAAAACTGTGGGGTCAAAATACTCACTACACCCCTAGATAAACACCTTAAGGGGTCTAGTTTTCTAAATGGGGTCGTTTATGGGGAGTTTCTATCGTTCTGGTAGTTCAAAACCTCTCCAAATGTACAGTGGGGCCTAAAACATTTTCAAGCAAAATAGGAGTCCTGAAAGCCTCCGGGTGCTCCCTTTCTTTCGGGCCCTGCTGTGTGTCCAGGCAACACATTAGGGTCACAATGGGGGCATTTTTGAAAACAGGAGAAACAGGGTGATAGATTTTGGGGTGTGTTTCTTCATTCTTATGGTCGCTTTACACAGAAATCGGTCTTCAAAGTGATACTTTTATGAAAAAAGTGATGTTTTATTTTTTTTCACCTGCTATGCATTAAATTTAGCAAAAAACTGTGGTGTCAAAATACTCACTACACCCCTAGATAAATACCTTAAGGGGTCTAGTTTTCTAAATGGGGTCGTTTATGGAGAGTTTCTATCGTTCTGGTAGTTCAAAACCTCTCCAAATGTACAGTGGGGCCTAAAACATTTTCAAGCAAAATATGAGTCCTTAAAGCCTCCGGGTGCTCCCTCCCTTTCGGGCCCTGTCGTGTGTCCAGGCAACGCATTAGGGTCACAATGGGGGCATTTTTGAAAACAAGAGAAACAGGGTGATAGATTTTTGGGTGTGTTTCTACATTCTCATGGTCGCTTTACAAAGAAATCGGTCTTCAACGTGATACTTTTATGAAAAAAGTTAAATTATATTTTTTTATGCCTGCTTTGCATGAATTCTTACAAAAAAACTGTGGGGTCAAAATACTTACAACACCCCTTAATAAATACCTTAAGGGGTCTAGTTTTCAAAATGGGGTCACTTGTGGGGGTTTTCACCATTCTGACACCTATGAGCCTATGAAAACCTGGCTTTGTGCAGGAAAACAAAATGTACTACAAAATTTATAAAATTATTACTTAACTTGTAAGTCTTCTAAATTGCTCAAAAGTTATTTTTTTTTTTCAAAAGTGCTGCCAAAATGGAGTAAAGAGATAGAAATATATATTTAATTAAAAAAATTGTACAGTATGTGTGTACATATGTGACATATTGCAGTTAAAAATAGGGAAAAATGATAATTTTTACAAAATTTCTTCAATTTTTCTATTTTTTAAGTTATTTCCGCAAATCGTATCAGTCTACTTTTACCACTAAAATAAAGTACAACATGTGACGAAAAAACAATGTCAGAATTACTTGGATATTCAAAACTTTCACAGAGTTATTCTCTGATAAAGTCACACATACCAGATTTGACAAATTTGGCTTGGTCATTAAGGTCCAAACAAGCTTGGTCACTAAGGGGTTAAAAAAGCATATTTACCCTAGGACAGAGATCTACTAACACTGATGTAACATTTAGGTGACAGATTAAAACATTTTTTGGTTGGATTGGCTAACCTAAATCTTTTTGACATAACAACAGTTCGCTCATGGGATGCTAATGCACAGAGTCCACTACGGGTCTAGGATCAGTGAAATCACTATCACTCTAGGCCTTCTAAGAGTAAAGTCCAAACTGCCTCAGCATCGCAGGGGGCCCATTCAAATGAAGACAAAGTCCTCCACCCTTTTCCAAAACATTGAGGGGCCACTCAAATGTAAGGGGCAGTCGAACCGAAGCTGCAGGCGTTTGTAATAATTCAGATTTTTTATTTAATCCAAATCCTAACTTTTGTTTGTTTCCTAAGTTTAAAAAAGCATATTTACCCTAGGACAGAGATCTACTAACACTGATGTAACATTTAGGTGACAGATTAATACATTTTTTGGTTGGATTGGCTAACCTAAATCTTTTTGACATTACAACAGTTCGCTCATGGGATGATAATGCACAGAGTCCACTACGGGTCTAGGATCAGTGAAATCACTATCACTCTAGGCCTTCTAAGAGTAAAGTCCAAACTGCTTCAGCATCACAGGGGGGCCCATTCTAATGAAGACAAAGTCCTCCACCCGTTTCCAAAACATTGAGGGGCCACTCAAAAGAAAGGGGCAGTCGAGCCGAAGCTGCAGACGGTTGTCTTCATCCTGAATTTTTATTTAATCCTCATCCTAATTTTTGTTTCTTTCCTAAGTTTAAAAAAGCATATTTACCCTAGTACAGAGTTCTACTAATACTGATGTAACATTTAGGTGACAGATTAATCAATTTTTTGTTTGGATTGGCCTCCCTAAATCTTTTTGACATAACAACAGTTCGCCCATGGGATGCTAATGCACAGAGTTTACCCCGAGTCTAGGATCAGTGAAATCATCATCACTCTAGGCCTTCTAAGAGTGGAGTCCAAACTGCCTCAGCATCGCAGGGGGCCCATTCTATTGAAGACAAAGTCCTCCACCCTTTTCCAAAACATTGAGGGGCCGCTCAAATGTAAGGGGCAGTCGAACCGAAGCTGCAGGCGTTTGTAATAATTCAGATTTTTTATTTAATCCTCATCCTAACTTTTGTTTGTTTCCTAAATTTAAAAAAGCATATTTACCCTAGGACAGAGATCTACTAACACTGATGTAACATTTAGGTGACAGATTAATACATTTTTTGGTTGGATTGGCTAACCTAAATTTTTTTGACATAACAACAGTTCGCCCATGGGATGCTAATGCACAGAGTTTAGCCCGAGTCTAGGATCAGTGAAATCATCATCACTCTAGGCCTTCTAAGAGTGGAGTCCAAACTGCCTCAGCATCGCAGGGGGCACATTCTAATGAAGACAAAGTCCTCCACCCGTTTCCAAAACATTGAGGGGCCACTCAAATGTAAGGAGCAGACGAACCGAAGCTGCAGACGTTTGTAATAATTCAGATTTTTTATTTAATCCTCATCCTAACTTTTGTTTGTTTCCTAAGTTTAAAAAAGCATATTTACCCTAGGACAGAGATCTACTAACACTGATGTAACATTTAGGTGACAGATTAAAACATTTTTTTGATTGGATTGGCTAACCTAAATCTTTTTGACATAACAACAGTTCGCTCATGGGATGCTAATGCACAGAGTCCACTACGGGTCTAGGATCAGTGAAATCACTATCACTCTAGGCCTTCTAAGAGTGGAGTCCAAACTGCCTCAGCATCGCAGGGGGGCCCATTCTAATGAAGACAAAGTCCTCCACCCGTTTCCAAAACATTGAGGGGCCACTCAAAAGTAAGGGGCAGTCGAGCCGAAGCTGCAGACGGTTGTCTTCATCCTGAATTTGTATTTAATCCTCATCCTAACTTTTGTTTCTTTCCTAAGTTTAAAAAAGCATATTTACCCTAGTACAGAGTTCTACTAATACTGATGTAACATTTAGTTGACAGATTAATCAATTTTTTGTTTGGATTGGCCTCCCTAAATCTTTTTGACATAACAACAGTTCGCCCATGGGATGCTAATGCACAGAGTTTACCCCGGGTCCAGGATCAGTGAAATCATCATCACTCTAGGCCTTCTAAGAGTGGAGTCCAAACTGCCTCAGCATCGCAAGGGGCCCATTCTATTGAAGACAAAGTCCTCCACCCTTTTCCAAAACATTGAGGGGCCGCTCAAATGTAAGGGGCAGTCGAACCGAAGCTGCAGGCGTTTGTAATAATTCAGATTTTTTATTTAATCCTCATCCTAACTTTTGTTTGTTTCCTAAATTTAAAAAAGCATATTTACCCTAGTACAGAGATCTACTAACACTGATGTAACATTTAGGTGACAGATTAATACATTTTTTGGTTGGATTGGCTAACCTAAATCTTTTTGACATAACAACAGTTCGCCCATGGGATGCTAATGCAGAGTCCACTACGGGTCTAGGATCAGTGAAATCACTATCACTCTAGGCCTTCTAAGAGTGGAGTCCAAACTGCCTCAGCATCGCAGGGGGGCCCATTCTAATGAAGACAAAGTCCTCCACCCGTTTCCAAAACATTGAGGGGCCACTCAAAAGTAAGGGGCAGTCGAGCCGAAGCTGCAGACGGTTGTCTTCATCCTGAATTTGTATTTAATCCTCATCCTAACTTTTGTTTCTTTCCTAAGTTTAAAAAAGCATATTTACCCTAGTACAGAGTTCTACTAATACTGATGTAACATTTAGTTGACAGATTAATCAATTTTTTGTTTGGATTGGCCTCCCTAAATCTTTTTGACATAACAACAGTTCGCCCATGGGATGCTAATGCACAGAGTTTACCCCGGGTCCAGGATCAGTGAAATCATCATCACTCTAGGCCTTCTAAGAGTGGAGTCCAAACTGCCTCAGCATCGCAGGGGGCCCATTCTATTGAAGACAAAGTCCTCCACCCTTTTCAAAAACATTGAGGGGCCGCTCAAATGTAAGGGGCAGTCGAACCGAAGCTGCAGGCGTTTGTAATAATTCAGATTTTTTATTTAATCCTCATCCTAACTTTTGTTTGTTTCCTAAATTTAAAAAAGCATATTTACCCTAGTACAGAGATCTACTAACACTGATGTAACATTTAGGTGACAGATTAATACATTTTTTGGTTGGATTGGCTAACCTAAATCTTTTTGACATAACAACAGTTCGCCCATGGGATGCTAATGCAAAGAGTCCACTACGGGTCTAGGATCAGTGAAATCACTATCACTCTAGGCCTTCTAAGAGTGGAGTCCAAACTGCCTCAGCATCGCAGGGGGGCCCATTCTAATGAAGACAAAGTCCTCCACCCGTTTCCAAAACATTGAGGGGCCACTCAAAAGAAAGGGGCAGTCGAGCCGAAGCTGCAGACGGTTGTCTTCATCCTGAATTTGTATTTAATCCTCATCCTAACTTTTGTTTCTTTCCTAAGTTTAAAAAAGCATATTTACCCTAGTACAGAGTTCTACTAATACTGATGTATCATTTAGTTGACAGATTAATCAATTTTTTGTTTGGATTGGCCTCCCTAAATCTTTTTGACATAACAACAGTTCGCCCATGGGATGCTAATGCACAGAGTTTACCCCGGGTCCAGGATCAGTGAAATCATCATCACTCTAGGCCTTCTAAGAGTGGAGTCCAAACTGCCTCAGCATCGCAGGGGGCCCATTCTAATGAAGACAAAGTCCTCCACCCTTTTCCAAAACATTGAGGGGCCACTCAAATGTAAGGGGCAGTCGAACCGAAGCTGCAGGCGTTTGTAATAATTCAGATTTTTTATTTAATCCTCATCCTAACTTTTGTTTGTTTCCTAAGTTTAAAAAAGCATATTTACCCTAGGACAGAGATCTACTAACACTGATGTAACATTTAGGTGACAGATTAATAAATTTTTTGGTTGGATTGGCTAACCTAAATCTTTTTGACATAACAACAGTTCGCTCATGGGATGCTAATGCACAGAGTCCACTACGGGTCTAAGATCAGTGAAATCACTATCACTCTAGGCCTTCTAAGAGTAAAGTCCAAACTGCCTCAGCATCACAAGGGGGCCCATTCTAATGAAGACAAAGTCCTCCACCTGTTTCCAAAACATTGAGGGGCCACTCAAAAGTAAGGGGCAGTCGAGCCGAAGCTGCAGACGGTTGTCTTCATCCTGAATTTTTATTTAATCCTCATCCTAACTTTTGTTTCTTTCCTAAGTTTAAAAAAGCATATATACCCTAGTACAGAGTTCTACTAATACTGATGTAACATTTAGGTGACAGATTAATAAATTTTTTGTTTGGATTGGCCTCCATAAATCTTTTTGACATAACAACAGTTCGCCCATGGGATGCTAATGCACAGAGTCCACTACGGGTCTAGGATCAGTGAAATCACTATCACTCTAGGCCTTCTAAGAGTGGAGTCCAAACTGCCTCAGCATCGCAGGGGGGCCCATTCTAATGAAGACAAAGTCCTCCACCCGTTTCCAAAACATTGAGGGGCCACTCAAAAGAAAGGGGCAGTCGAGCCGAAGCTGCAGATGGTTGTCTTCATCCTGAATTTGTATTTAATCCTCATCCTAACTTTTCTTTCTTTCCTAAGTTTAAAAAAGCATATTTACCCTAGTACAGAGTTCTACTAATACTGATGTAACATTTAGTTGACAGATTAATCAATTTTTTGTTTGGATTGGCCTCCCTAAATCTTTTTGACATAACAACAGTTCGCCCATGGGATGCTAATGCACAGAGTTTGCCCCGTGTCTAGGATCAGTAAAATCATCATCACTCTAGGCCTTCTAAGAGTGGAGTCCAAACAGCCTCAGCATCGCAGGGGGCCCATTCTAATGAAGACAAAGTCCTCCACCCGTTTCAAAACATTGAGGGGCCACTCAAATGTAAGGGGCAGTCGAACCGAAGCTGCAGGCGTTTGTAATAATTCAGATTTTTTATTTAATCCTCATCCTAACTTTTGTTTGTTTCCTAAATTTAAAAAAGCATATTTACCCTAGGACAGAGATCTACTAACACTGATGTAACATTTAGGTGACAGATTAATACATTTTTTGGTTGGATTGGCTAACCTAAATCTTTTTGACATAACAACAGTTCGCCCATGGGATGCTAATGCACAGAGTCCACTACGGGTCTAGGATCAGTGAAATCACTATCACTCTAGGCCTTCTAAGAGTGGAGTCCAAACTGCCTCAGCATCACAGGGGGGCCCATTCTAATGAAGACAACGTCCTCCACTCGTTTCCAAAACATTTAGGGGCCACTAAAATGTAAGGGGCAGTCGAACCGAAGCTGCAGGCGTTTGTAATAATTCAGATTTTTTATTTAATCCTCATCCTAACTTTTGTTTGTTTCCTAAATTTAAAAAAGCATATTTACCCTAGGACAGAGATCTACTAACACTGATGTAACATTTAGGTGACAGATTAATACATTTTTTGGTTGGATTGGCTAACCTAAATCTTTTTGACATAACAACAGTTCGCCCATGGGATGCTAATGCACAGAGTCCACTACGGGTCTAGGATCAGTGAAATCACTATCACTCTAGGCCTTCTAAGAGTGGAGTCCAAACTGCCTCAGCATCGCAGGGGGGCCCATTCTAATGAAGACAAAGTCCTCCACCCGTTTCCAAAACATTGAGGGGCCACTCAAAAGAAAGGGGCAGTCGAGCCGAAGCTGCATACGGTTGTCTTCATCCTGAATTTGTATTTAATCCTCATCCTAACTTTTGTATCTTTCCTAAGTTTAAAAAAGCATATTTACCCTAGTACAGAGTTCTACTAATACTGATGTAACATTTAGTTGACAGATTAATCAATTTTTTGTTTGGATTGGCCTCCCTAAATCTTTTTGACATAACAACAGTTCGCCCATGGGATGCTAATGCACAGAGTTTACCCCGGGTCCAGGATCAGTGAAATCATCATCACTCTAGGCCTTCTAAGAGTGGAGTCCAAACTGCCTCAGCATCGCAGGGGGCCCATTCTATTGAAGACAAAGTCCTCCACCCTTTTCCAAAACATTGAGGGGCCGCTCAAATGTAAGGTGCAGTCGAACCGAAGCTGCAGGCGTTTGTAATAATTCAGATTTTTTATTTAATCCTCATCCTAACTTTTGTTCGTTTCCTACATTTAAAAAAGCATATTTACCCTAGGACAGAGATCTACTAACACTGATGTAACATTTAGGTGACAGATTAATACACTTTTTGGTTGGATTGGCTAACCAAAATCTTTTTGACATAACAACAGTTCGCCCATGGGATGCTAATGCACAGAGTCCACTACGGGTCTAGGATCAGTGAAATCACTATCACTCTAGGCCTTCTAAGAGTGGAGTCCAAACTGCCTCAGCATCGCAGGGGGGTCCATTCTAATGAAGACAAAGTCCTCCACCCGTTTCCAAAACATTGAGGGGCCACTCAAAAGAAAGGGGCAGTCGAGCCGAAGCTGCAGACGGTTGTCTTCATCCTGAATTTGTATTTAATCCTCATCCTAACTTTTCTTTCTTTCCTAAGTTTAAAAAAGCATATTTACCCTAGTACAGAGTTCTACTAATACTGATGTAACATTTAGTTGACAGATTAATCAATTTTTTGTTTGGATTGGCCTCCCTAAATCTTTTTGACATAACAACAGTTCACCCATGGGATGCTAATGCACAGAGTTTACCCCGGGTCCAGGATCAGTGAAATCATCATCACTCTAGGCCTTCTAAGAGTGGAGTCCAAACTGCCTCAGCATCGCAGGGGGCCCATTCTAATGAAGACAAAGTCCTCCACCATTTTCCGAAACATTGAGGGGCCACTCAAATGTAAGGGGCAGTCGAACCGAAGCTGCAGGCGTTTGTAATAATTCAGATTTTTTATTTAATCCTCATCCTAACTTTTGTTTGTTTCCTAAATTTAAAAAAGCATATTTACCCTAGGACAGAGATCTACTAACACTGATGTAACATTTAGGTGACAGATTAATACATTTTTTGGTTGGATTGGCTAACCTAAATCTTTTTGACATAACAACAGTTCGCCCATGGGATGCTAATGCACAGAGTTTACCCCGGGTCCAGGATCAGTGAAATCATCATCACTCTAGGCCTTCTAAGAGTGGAGTCCAAACTGCCTCAGCATCGCAGGGGGCCCATTCTATTGAAGACAAAGTCCTCCACCCTTTTCCAAAACATTGAGGGGCCGCTCAAATGTAAGGGGCAGTCGAACCGAAGCTGCAGGCGTTTGTAATAATTCAGATTTTTTATTTAATCCTCATCCTAACTTTTGTTTGTTTCCTAAATTTAAAAAAGCATATTTACCCTAGGACAGAGATCTACTAACACTGATGTAACATTTAGGTGACAGATTAATACATTTTTTGGTTGGATTGGCTAACCTAAATCTTTTTGACAACAAAACAGTTCGCTCCTGGGATGCTAATGCACAGAGTCCACTACGGGTCTAGGATCAGTGAAATCACTATCACTCTAGGCCTTCTAAGAGTAAAGTTTAAACTGCCTCAGCATCATAGGGGGGCCCATTCTAATGAAGACAAAGTCTTCCACCCGTTTCCAAAACATTGAGGGGCCACTCAAAAGAAAGGGGCAGTCGAGCCGAAGCTGCAGACGGTTGTCTTCATCCTGAATTTTTATTTAATCCTCATCCTAACTTTTGTTTCTTTCCTAAGTTTAAAAAAGCATATATACCCTAGTACAGAGTTCTACTAATACTGATGTAACATTTAGGTGACAGATTAATCAATTTTTTGTTTGGATTGGCCTCCCTAAATCTTTTTGACATAACAACAGTTCGCCCATGGGATGCTAATGCACAGAGTTTACCCCGAGTCTAGGATCAGTGAAATCATCATCACTCTAGGCCTTCTAAGAGTGGAGTCCAAACTGCCTCAGCATCGCAGGGGGCCCATTCTAATGAAGACAAAGTCCTCCACCATTTTCCGAAACATTGAGGGGCCACTCAAATGTAAGGGGCAGTCGAACCGAAGCTGCAGGCATTTGTAATAATTCAGATTTTTTATTTAATCCTCATCCTAACTTTTGTTTGTTTCCTAAATTTAAAAAAGCATATTTACCCTAGGACAGAGATCTACTAACACTGATGTAACATTTAGGTGACAGATTAATACATTTTTTGGTTGGATTGGCTAACCTAAATCTTTTTGACATAACAACAGTTCGCCCATGGGATGCTAATGCACAGAGTTTACCCCGGGTCCAGGATCAGTGAAATCATCATCACTCTAGGCCTTCTAAGAGTGGAGTCCAAACTGCCTCAGCATCGCAGGGGGCCCATTCTATTGAAGACAAAGTCCTCCACCCTTTTCCAAAACATTGAGGGACCGCTCAAATGTAAGGGGCAGTCGAACCGAAGCTGCAGGCGTTTGTAATAATTCAGATTTTTTATTTAATCCTCATCCTAACTTTTGTTTGTTTCCTAAATTTAAAAAAGCATATTTACCCTAGGACAGAGATCTACTAACACTGATGTAACATTTAGGTGACAGATTAATACATTTTTTGGTTGGATTGGCTAACCTAAATCTTTTTGACATAACAACAGTTCGCCCATGGGATGCTAATGCACAGAGTTTACCCCGAGTCTAGGATCAGTGAAATCATCATCACTCTAGGCCTTCTAAGAGTGGAGTCCAAACTGCCTCAGCATCGCAGGGGGCCCATTCTATTGAAGACAAAGTCCTCCACCCTTTTCCAAAACATTGAGGGGCCGCTCAAATGTAAGGGGCAGTCGAACCGAAGCTGCAGGCGTTTGTAATAATTCAGATTTTTTATTTAATCCTCATCCTAACTTTTGTTTGTTTCCTAAATTTAAAAAAGCATATTTACCCTAGGACAGAGATCTACTAACACTGATGTAACATTTAGGTGACAGATTAATACATTTTTTGGTTGGATTGGCTAACCTAAATCTTTTTGACATAACAACAGTTCGCCCATGGGATGCTAATGCACAGAGTTTACCCCGAGTCTAGGATCAGTGAAATCATCATCACTCTAGGCCTTCTAAGAGTGGAGTCCAAACTGCCTCAGCATCGCAGGGGGCACATTCTAATGAAGACAAAGTCCTCCACCCGTTTCCAAAACATTGAGGGGCCACTCAAATGTAAGGAGCAGACGAACCGAAGCTGCAGACGTTTGTAATAATTCAGATTTTTTATTTAATCCTCATCCTAACTTTTGTTTGTTTCATAAGTTTAAAAAAGCATATTTACCCTAGGACAGAAATCTACTAACACTGATGTAACATTTAGGTGACAGATGAATAAATTTTTTGGTTGGATTGGCTAACCTAAATCTTTTTGACATAACAACAGTTCGCCCATGGGATGCTAATGCACAGAGTTCACTACGGGTCTAGGATCAGTGAAATCACTATCACTCTACACCTTCTAAGAGTGGAGTCCAAACTGCCTCAGCATCGCAGGGGGCCCATTCTAATGAAGACAAAGTCCTCCACCCGTTTCCAAAACATTGAGGGGCCACTCAAAAGAAAGGGGCAGTCGAGCCGAAGCTGCAGACGGTTGTCTTCATCCTGAATTTTTATTTAATCCTCATCCTAATTTTTGTTTCTTTCCTAAGTTTAAAAAAGCATATATACCCTAGTACAGAGTTCTACTAATACTGATGTAACATTTAGGTGACAGATTAATCAATTTTTTGTTTGGATTGGCCTCCCTAAATCTTTTTGACATAACAACAGTTTGCCCATGGGATGCTAATGCACAGAGTTTACCCCGAGTCTAGGATCAGTGAAATCATCATCACTCTAGGCCTTCTAAGAGTGGAGTCCAAACTGCCCTCAGCATCGCAGGGGGCACATTCTAATGAAGACAAAGTCCTCCACCATTTTCCGAAACATTGAGGGGCCACTCAAATGTAAGGGGCAGTCGAACCGAAGCTGCAGGCGTTTGTAATAATACAGATTTTTTATTTAATCCTCATCCTAACTTTTGTTTGTTTCCTAAATTTAAAAAAGCATATTTACCCTAGGACAGAGATCTACTAACACTGATGTAACATTTAGGTGACAGATTAATACATTTTTTGGTTGGATTGGCTAACCTAAATCTTTTTGACATAACAACAGTTCGCCCATGGGATGCTAATGCACAGAGTTTACCCCGGGTCCAGGATCAGTGAAATCATCATCACTCTAGGCCTTCTAAGAGTGGAGTCCAAACTGCCTCAGCATCGCAGGGGGCCCATTCTATTGAAGACAAAGTCCTCCACCCTTTTCCAAAACATTGAGGGGCCGCTCAAATGTAAGGGGCAGTCGAACCGAAGCTGCAGGCGTTTGTAATAATTCAGATTTTTTATTTAATCCTCATCCTAACTTTTGTTTGTTTCCTAAATTTAAAAAAGCATATTTACCCTAGGACAGAGATCTACTAACACTGATGTAACATTTAGGTGACAGATTAATACATTTTTTGGTTGGATTGGCTAACCTAAATCTTTTTGACATAACAACAGTTCGCCCATGGGATGCTAATGCACAGAGTCCACTACGGGTCTAGGATCAGTGAAATCACTATCACTCTAGGCCTTCTAAGAGTGGAGTCCAAACTGCCTCAGCATCGCAGGGGGGCCCATTCTAATGAAGACAAAGTCCTCCACCCGTTTCCAAAACATTGAGGGGCCACTCAAAAGTAAGGGGCAGTCGAGCCGAAGCTGCAGACGGTTGTCTTCATCCTGAATTTGTATTTAATCCTCATCCTAACTTTTGTTTATTTCCTAAGTTTAAAAAAGCATATTTACCCTAGTACAGAGTTCTACTAATACTGATGTAACATTTAAGTGACAGATTAATCAATTTTTTGTTTGGATTGGCCTCCCTAAATCTTTTTGACATAACAACAGTTCGCCCATGGGATGCTAATGCACAGAGTTTACCCCGAGTCTAGGATCAGTGAAATCATCATCACTCTAGGCCTTCTAAGAGTGGAGTCCAAACTGCCTCAGCATCGCAGGGGGCCCATTCTAATGAAGACAAAGTCCTCCACCCGTTTCCAAAACATTGAGGGGCCACTCAAATGTAAGGGGCAGTCGAACCGAAGCTGCAGACGTTTGTAATAATTATGATTTTTTTATTTAATCCTCATCCTAACTTTTGTTTGTTTCATAAGTTTAAAAAAGCATATTTACCCTAGGACAGAGATCTACTAACACTGATGTAACATTTAGGTGACAGATTTTTAAATTTTTGGGTTGGATTGGCTAACCTAAATCTTTTTGACATAACAACAGTTCGCCCATGGGATGCTAATGCACAGAGTCCACTACGGGTCTAGGATCAGTGAAATCACTATCACTCTAGGCCTTCTAAGAGTGGAGTCCAAACTGCCTCAGCATCGCAGGGGGGCCCATTCTAATGAAGACAAAGTCCTCCACCCGTTTCCAAAACATTGAGGGGCCACTCAAAAGTAAGGGGCAGTCGAGCCGAAGCTGCAGACGGTTGTCTTCATCCTGAATTTGTATTTAATCCTCATCCTAACTTTTGTTTCTTTCCTAAGTTTAAAAAAGCATATTTACCCTAGTACAGAGTTCTACTAATACTGATGTAACATTTAGTTGACAGATTAATCAATTTTTTGTTTGGATTGGCCTCCCTAAATCTTTTTGACATAACAACAGTTCGCCCATGGGATGCTAATGCACAGAGTTTACCCCGGGTCCAGGATCAGTGAAATCATCATCACTCTAGGCCTTCTAAGAGTGGAGTCCAAACTGCCTCAGCATCGCAGGGGGCCCATTCTATTGAAGACAAAGTCCTCCACCCTTTTCCAAAACATTGAGGGGCCGCTCAAATGTAAGGGGCAGTCGAACCGAAGCTGCAGGCGTTTGTAATAATTCAGATTTTTTATTTAATCCTCATCCTAACTTTTGTTTGTTTCCTAAATTTAAAAAAGCATATTTACCCTAGTACAGAGATCTACTAACACTGATGTAACATTTAGTTGACAGATTAATCAATTTTTTGTTTGGATTGGCCTCCATAAATCTTTTTGACATAACAACAGTTCGCCCATGGGATGCTAATGCACAGAGTCCACTACGGGTCTAGGATCAGTGAAATCACTATCACTCTAGGCCTTCTAAGAGTGGAGTCCAAACTGCCTCAGCATCGCAGGGGGGCCCATTCTAATGAAGACAAAGTCCTCCACCCGTTTCCATAACATTGAGGGGCCACTCAAAAGAAAGGGGCAGTCGAGCCGAAGCTGCAGATGGTTGTCTTCATCCTGAATTTGTATTTAATCCTCATCCTAACTTTTCTTTCTTTCCTAAGTTTAAAAAAGCATATTTACCCTAGTACAGAGTTCTACTAATACTGATGTAACATTTAGTTGACAGATTAATCAATTTTTTGTTTGGATTGGCCTCCCTAAATCTTTTTGACATAACAACAGTTCGCCCATGGGATGCTAATGCACAGAGTTTGCCCCGTGTCTAGGATCAGTGAAATCATCATCACTCTAGGCCTTCTAAGAGTGGAGTCCAAACAGCCTCAGCATCGCAGGGGGCCCATTCTAATGAAGACAAAGTCCTCCACCCGTTTCAAAACATTGAGGGGCCACTCAAATGTAAGGGGCAGTCGAACCGAAGCTGCAGGCGTTTGTAATAATTCAGATTTTTTATTTAATCCTCATCCTAACTTTTGTTTGTTTCCTAAATTTAAAAAAGCATATTTACCCTAGGACAGAGATCTACTAACACTGATGTAACATTTAGGTGACAGATTAATACATTTTTTGGTTGGATTGGCTAACCTAAATCTTTTTGACATAACAACAGTTCGCCCATGGGATGCTAATGCACAGAGTCCACTACGGGTCTGGGATCAGTGAAATCACTATCACTCTAGGCCTTCTAAGAGTGGAGTCCAAACTGCCTCAGCATCGCAGGGGGGCCCATTCTAATGAAGACAAAGTCCTCCACCCGTTTCCAAAACATTGAGGGGCCACTCAAAAGAAAGGGGCAGTCGAGCCGAAGCTGCATACGGTTGTCTTCATCCTGAATTTGTATTTAATCCTCATCCTAACTTTTGTATCTTTCCTAAGTTTAAAAAAGCATATTTACCCTAGTACAGAGTTCTACTAATACTGATGTAACATTTAGTTGACAGATTAATCAATTTTTTGTTTGGATTGGCCTCCCTAAATCTTTTTGACATAACAACAGTTCGCCCATGGGATGCTAATGCACAGAGTTTACCCCGGGTCCAGGATCAGTGAAATCATCATCACTCTAGGCCTTCTAAGAGTGGAGTCCAAACTGCCTCAGCATCGCAGGGGGCCCATTCTATTGAAGACAAAGTCCTCCACCCTTTTCCAAAACATTGAGGGGCCGCTCAAATGTAAGGGGCAGTCGAACCGAAGCTGCAGGCGTTTGTAATAATTCAGATTTTTTATTTAATCCTCATCCTAACTTTTGTTTGTTTCCTACATTTAAAAAAGCATATTTACCCTAGGACAGAGATCTACTAACACTGATGTAACATTTAGGTGACAGATTAATACACTTTTTGGTTGGATTGGCTAACCAAAATCTTTTTGACATAACAACAGTTCGCCCATGGGATGCTAATGCACAGAGTCCACTACGGGTCTAGGATCAGTGAAATCACTATTACTCTAGGCCTTCTAAGAGTGGAGTCCAAACTGCCTCAGCATCGCAGGGGGGTCCATTCTAATGAAGACAAAGTCCTCCACCCGTTTCCAAAACATTGAGGGGCCACTCAAAAGAAAGGGGCAGTCGAGCCGAAGCTGCAGACGGTTGTCTTTATCCTGAATTTGTATTTAATCCTCATCCTAACTTTTCTTTCTTTCCTAAGTTTAAAAAAGCATATTTACCCTAGTACAGAGTTCTACTAATACTGATGTAACATTTAGTTGACAGATTAATCAATTTTTTGTTTGGATTGGCCTCCCTAAATCTTTTTGACATAACAACAGTTCGCCCATGGGATGCTAATGCACAGAGTTTACCCCGGGTCCAGGATCAGTGAAATCATCATCACTCTAGGCCTTCTAAGAGTGGAGTCCAAACTGCCTCAGCATCGCAGGGGGCCCATTCTATTGAAGACAAAGTCCTCCACCCTTTTCCAAAACATTGAGGGGCCGCTCAAATGTAAGGGGCAGTCGAACCGAAGCTGCAGGCGTTTGTAATAATTCAGATTTTTTATTTAATCCTCATCCTAACTTTTGTTTGTTTCCTACATTTAAAAAAGCATATTTACCCTAGGACAGAGATCTACTAACACTGATGTAACATTTAGGTGACAGATTAATACACTTTTTGGTTGGATTGGCTAACCAAAATCTTTTTGACATAACAACAGTTCGCCCATGGGATGCTAATGCACAGAGTCCACTACGGGTCTAGGATCAGTGAAATCACTATCACTCTAGGCCTTCTAAGAGTGGAGTCCAAACTGCCTCAGCATCGCAGGGGGGCCCATTCTAATGAAGACAAAGTCCTCCACCCGTTTCCAAAACATTGAGGGGCCACTCAAAAGAAAGGGGCAGTCGAGCCGAAGCTGCATACGGTTGTCTTCATCCTGAATTTGTATTTAATCCTCATCCTAACTTTTGTATCTTTCCTAAGTTTAAAAAAGCATATTTACCCTAGTACAGAGTTCTACTAATACTGATGTAACATTTAGTTGACAGATTAATCAATTTTTTGTTTGGATTGGCCTCCCTAAATCTTTTTGACATAACAACAGTTCGCCCATGGGATGCTAATGCACAGAGTTTACCCCGGGTCCAGGATCAGTGAAATCATCATCACTCTAGGCCTTCTAAGAGTGGAGTCCAAACTGCCTCAGCATCGCAGGGGGCCCATTCTATTGAAGACAAAGTCCTCCACCCTTTTCCAAAACATTGAGGGGCCGCTCAAATGTAAGGGGCAGTCGAACCGAAGCTGCAGGCGTTTGTAATAATTCAGATTTTTTATTTAATCCTCATCCTAACTTTTGTTTGTTTCCTACATTTAAAAAAGCATATTTACCCTAGGACAGAGATCTACTAACACTGATGTAACATTTAGGTGACAGATTAATACACTTTTTGGTTGGATTGGCTAACCAAAATCTTTTTGACATAACAACAGTTCGCCCATGGGATGCTAATGCACAGAGTCCACTACGGGTCTAGGATCAGTGAAATCACTATCACTCTAGGCCTTCTAAGAGTGGAGTCCAAACTGCCTCAGCATCGCAGGGGGGTCCATTCTAATGAAGACAAAGTCCTCCACCCGTTTCCAAAACATTGAGGGGCCACTCAAAAGAAAGGGGCAGTCGAGCCGAAGCTGCAGACGGTTGTCTTTATCCTGAATTTGTATTTAATCCTCATCCTAACTTTTCTTTCTTTCCTAAGTTTAAAAAAGCATATTTACCCTAGTACAGAGTTCTACTAATACTGATGTAACATTTAGTTGACAGATTAATCAATTTTTTGTTTGGATTGGCCTCCCTAAATCTTTTTGACATAACAACAGTTCGCCCATGGGATGCTAATGCACAGAGTTTACCCCGGGTCCAGGATCAGTGAAATCATCATCACTCTAGGCCTTCTAAGAGTGGAGTCCAAACTGCCTCAGCATCGCAGGGGGCCCATTCTATTGAAGACAAAGTCCTCCACCCTTTTCCAAAACATTGAGGGGCCGCTCAAATGTAAGGGGCAGTCGAACCGAAGCTGCAGGCGTTTGTAATAATTCAGATTTTTTATTTAATCCTCATCCTAACTTTTGTTTGTTTCCTACATTTAAAAAAGCATATTTACCCTAGGACAGAGATCTACTAACACTGATGTAACATTTAGGTGACAGATTAATACACTTTTTGGTTGGATTGGCTAACCAAAATCTTTTTGACATAACAACAGTTCGCCCATGGGATGCTAATGCACAGAGTCCACTACGGGTCTAGGATCAGTGAAATCACTATCACTCTAGGCCTTCTAAGAGTGGAGTCCAAACTGCCTTAGCATTGCAGGGGGGCCCATTCTAATGAAGACAAAGTCCTCCACCCGTTTCCAAAACATTGAGGGGCCACTCAAAAGAAAGGGGCAGTCGAGCCGAAGCTGCAGACGGTTGTCTTCATCCTGAATTTGTATTTAATCCTCATCCTAACTTTTCTTTCTTTCCTAAGTTTAAAAAAGCATATTTACCCTAGTACAGAGTTCTACTAATACTGATGTAACATTTAGTTGACAGATTAATCAATTTTTTGTTTGGATTGGCCTCCCTAAATCTTTTTGACAAAACAACAGTTCGCCCATGGGATGCTAATGCACAGAGTTTACCCCGGGTCCAGGATCAGTGAAATCATCATCACTCTAGGCCTTCTAAGAGTGGAGTCCAAACTGCCTCAGCATCGCAGGGGGCCCATTCTATTGAAGACAAAGTCCTCCACCCTTTTCCAAAACATTGAGGGGCCGCTCAAATGTAAGGGGCAGTCGAACCGAAGCTGCAGGCGTTTGTAATAATTCAGATTTTTTATTTAATCCTCATCCTAACTTTTGTTTGTTCCTAAGTTTAAAAAAGCATATTTACCCTAGGACAGAGATCTACTAACACTGATGTAACATTTAGGTGACAGATTAATACATTTTTTGGTTGGATTGGCTAACCTAAATCTTTTTGACATAACAACAGTTCGCCCATGGGATGCTAATGCACAGAGTCCACTACGGTTCTAGGATTAGTGAAATCACTATCACTCTAGGCCTTCTAAGAGTAAAGTCCAAACTGCCTCAGCATCAAAGGGGGGCCCATTCTAATGAAGACAAAGTCCTCCACCCGTTTCCAAAACATTGAGGGGCCACTCAAAAGAAAGGGGCAGTCAAGCCGAAGCTGCAGACGGTTGTCTTCATCCTGAATTTTTATTTAATCCTCATCCTAACTTTTGTTTCTTTCCTAAGTTTAAAAAAGCATATATACCCTAGTACAGAGTTCTACTAATACTGATGTAACATTTAGGTGACAGATTAATAAATTTTTTGTTTGGATTGGCCTCCATAAATCTTTTTGACATAACAACAGTTCGCCCATGGGATGCTAATGCACAGAGTCCACTACGGGTCTAGGATCAGTGAAATCACTATCACTCTAGGCCTTCTAAGAGTGGAGTCCAAACTGCCTCAGCATCGCAGGGGGGCCCATTCTAATGAAGACAAAGTCCTCCACCCGTTTCCAAAACATTGAGGGGCCACTCAAAAGAAAGGGGCAGTCGAGCCGAAGCTGCAGACGGTTGTCTTCATCCTGAATTTGTATTTAATCCTCATCCTAACTTTTCTTTCTTTCCTAAGTTTAAAAAAGCATATTTACCCTAGTACAGAGTTCTACTAATACTGATGTAACATTTAGGTGACAGATTAATCAATTTTTTGTTTGGATTGGCCTCCTTAAATCTTTTTGACATAACAACAGTTCGCCCATGGGATGCTAATGCACAGAGTTTACCGCGGGTCCAGGATCAGTGAAATCATCATCACTCTAGGCCTTCTAAGAGTGGAGTCAAAACTGCCTCAGCATCGCAGGGGGCCCATTCTAATAAAGACAAAGTCCTCCACCCTTTTCCAAAACATTGAGGGGCCGCTCAAATGTAAGGGGCAGTCGAACCGAAACTGCAGGCGTTTGTAATAATTCAGATTTTTTATTTAATCCTCATCCTAACTTTTGTTTGTTTCCTAAATGTAAAAAAGCATATTTACCCTAGGACAGAGATCTACTAACAGTGATGTAACATTTAGGTGACAGATTAATAAATTTTTTGGTTGGATTGGCTAACCTAAATCTTTTTGACATAACAACAGTTCGCCCATGGGATGCTAATGCACAGAGTCCACTACGGGTCTAGGATCAGTGAAATCACTATCACTCTAGGCCTTCTAAGAGTAAAGTCCAAACTGCCTCAGCATCGCAGGGGGCCCATTCTAATGAAGACAAAGTCCTCCACCCGTTTCCAAAACATTGAGGGGCCACTCAAAAGAAAGGGGCAGTCGAGCCGAAGCTGCAGACGGTTGTCTTCATCCTGAATTTTTATTTAATCCTCATCCTAATTTTTGTTTCTTTCCTAAGTTTAAAAAAGCATATTTACCCTAGTACAGAGTTCTACTAATACTGATGTAAAATTTAGGTGACAGATTAATCAATTTTTTGTTTGGATTGGCCTCCCTAAATCTTTTTGACATAACAACAGTTCGCCCATGGGATGCTAATGCACAGAGTTTACCCCGCGTCCAGGATCAGTGAAATCATCATCACTCTAGGCCTTCTAAGAGTGGAGTCAAAACTGCCTCAGCATCGCAGGGGGCCCATTCTAATGAAGACAAAGTCCTCCACCCTTTTCCAAAACATTGAGGGGCCGCTCAAATGTAAGGGGCAGTCGAACCGAAGCTGCAGGCGTTTGTAATAATTCAGATTTTTTATTTAATCCTCATCCTAACTTTTGTTTGTTTCCTAAATGTAAAAAAGCATATTTACCCTAGGACAGAGATCTACTAACACTGATGTAACATTTAGGTGACAGATTAATACATTTTTTGGTTGGATTGGCTAACCTAAATCTTTTTGACATAACAACAGTTCGCCCATGGAATGCTAATGCACAGAGTTTACCCCGAGTCTAGGATCAGTGAAATCATCATCACTCTAGGCCTTCTAAGAGTGGAGTCCAAACTGCCTCAGCATCGCAGGGGGCCCATTCTAATGAAGACAAAGCCCTCCACCCTTTTCCAAAACATTGAGGGGCCACTCAAATGTAAGGGGCAGTCGAACCGAAGCTGCAGACGTTAGTAATAATTCTGATTTTTTATTTAATCCTCATCCTAACTTTTGTTTGTTCCTAAGTTTAAAAAAGCATATTTACCCTAGGACAGAGATCTACTAACACTGATGTAACATTTAGGCGACAGATTAATACATTTTTTGGTTGGATTGGCTAACCTAAATCTTTTTGACATAACAACAGTTCGCCCATTTGATGCTAATGCACAGAGTCCACTACGGGTCTAGGATCAGTGAAATCACTATCACTCTAGGCCTTCTAAGAGTGGAGTCCAAACTGCCTCAGCATCACAGGGGGGCCCATTCTAATGAAGACAAAGTCCTCCACCCGTTTCCAAAACATTGAGGGGCCACTCAAAAGAAAGGGGCAGTCGAGCCGAAGCTGCAGACGGTTGTCTTCATCCTGAATTTTTATTTAATCCTCATCCTAACTTTTGTTTCTTTCCTAAGTTTAAAAAAGCATATTTACCCTAGTACAGAGTTCTACTAATACTGATGTAACATTTAGGTGACAAATTAATCAATTTTTTGTTTGGATTTGCCTTCCTAAATCTTTTTGACATAACAACAGTTCGCCCATGGGATGCTAATGCACAGAGTTTACCCCGAGTCTAGGATCAGTGAAATCATCATCACTCTAGGCCTTCTAAGAGTGGAGTCCAAACTGCCTCAGCATCGCAGGGGGCCAATTCTAATGAAGACAAAGTCCTCCACTCGTTTCCAAAACATTGAGGGGCCACTCAAATGTAAGGGGCAGTCGAACCGAAGCTGCAGACGTTTGTAATAATTCAGATTTTTTATTTAATCCTCATCCTAACTTTTGTTTGTTTCCTAAGTTTAAAAAAGCATATCTACCCTAGGACAGAGATCTACTAACACTGATGTAACATTTAGGTGACAGATTAATCAATTTTTTGGTTGGATTGGCTAACCTAAATCTTTTTGACATAACAACAGTTCGCCCATGGGATGCTAATGCACAGAGTCCACTACGGGTCTAGGATCAGTGAAATCACTATCACTCTAGGCCTTCTAAGAGTGGAGTCCAAACTGCCCCAGCATCACAGGGGGCCCATTCTAATGAAGACAATGTCCTCCACCTGTTTCCAAAACATTGAGGGGCCACTCAAAAGAAAGGGGCAGTCGAGCCGAAGCTGCAGACGGTTGTCTTCATCCTGAATTTGTATTTAATCCTCATCCTAACTTTTGTTTCTTTCCTAAGTTTAAAAAAGCATATTTACCCTAGTACAGAGTTCTACTAATACTGATGTAACATTTAGTTGACAGATTAATCAATTTTTTGTTTGGATTGGCCTCCCTAAATCTTTTTGACATAACAACAGTTCGCCCATGGGATGCTAATGCACAGAGTTTGCCCCGTGTCAAGGATCAGTGAAATCTTCATCACTCTAGGCCTTCTAAGAGTGGAGTCCAAACTGCCTCAGCATGGCCGGGGGCCCATTCTAATGAAGACAAAGTCCTCCACCCGTTTCCAAAACATTGAGGGGCCACTCAAATGTAAGGGGCAGTCGAACCGAAGCTGCAGGCGTTTGTAATAATTCAGATTTTTTATTTAATCCTCATCCTAACTTTTGTTTGTTTCCTAAGTTTAAAAAAGCATATCTACCCTAGGACAGAGATCTACTAACACTGATGTAACATTTAGGTGACAGATTAATACATTTTTTGGTTGGATTGGCTAACCTAAATCTTTTTGACATAACAACAGTTCGCCCATGGGATGCTAATGCACAGAGTCCACTACGGGTCTAGGATCAGTGAAATCACTATCACTCTAGGCCTTCTAAGAGTGGAGTCCAAACTGCCTCAGGATCGCAGGGGGGCCCATTCTAATGAAGACAAAGTCCTCCACCCGTTTCCAAAACATTGAGGGGCCACTCAAAAGAAAGGGGCAGTCGAGCCAAAGCTGCAGACGGTTGTCTTCATCCTGAATTTGTATTTAATCCTCATCCTAACTTTTGTTTCTTTCCTAAGTTTAAAAAAGCATATTTACCCTAGTACAGAGTTCTACTAATACTGATGTAACATTTAGTTGACAGATTAATCAATTTTTGGTTTGGATTGGCCTCCCTAAATCTTTTTGACATAACAAAAGTTCGCCCATGGGATGCTAATGCACAGAGTTTACCCCGTGTCTAGGATCAGTGAAATCATCATCACTCTAGGCCTTCTAAGAGTGGAGTCCAAACTGCCTCAGCATCGCAGGGGGCCCATTCTAATGAAGACAAAGTCCTCCACCCGTTTCCAAAACATTGAGGGGCCACTCAAATGTAAGGGGCAGTCGAACCGAAGCTGCAGGCGTTTTTAATAATTCAGATTTTTTATTTAATCCTCATCCTAACTTTTGTTTGTTTCCTAAGTTTAAAAAAGCATATCTACCCTAGGACAGAGATCTACTAACACTGATGTAACATTTAGGTGACAGATTAATAAATTTTTTGGTTGGATTGGCTAACCTAAATCTTTTTGACATAACAACAGTTCGCCCATGGGATGCTAATGCACAGAGTCCACTACGGGTCTAGGATCAGTGAAATCACTATCACTCTAGGCCTTCTAAGAGTGGAGTCCAAACTGCCTCAGCATCGCAGGGGGGCCCATTCTAATGAAGACAATGTCCTCCACCCGTTTCCAAAACATTGAGGGGCCACTCAAAAGAAAGGGGCAGTCGAGCCGAAGCTGCAGACGGTTGTCTTCATCCTGAATTTGTATTTAATCCTCATCCTAACTTTTGTTTCTTTCCTAAGTTTAAAAAAGCATATTTACCCTAGTACAGAGTTCTACTAATACTGATGTAACATTTAGTTGACAGATTAATCAATTTTTTGTTTGGATTGGCCTCCCTAAATCTTTTTGACATAACAACAGTTCGCCCATGGGATGCTAATGCACAGAGTTTACCCCGTGTCTAGGATCAGTGAAATCATCATCACTCTAGGCCTTCTAAGAGTGGAGTCCAAACTGCCTCAGCATCGCAGGGGGCCCATTCTAATGAAGACAAAGTCCTCCACCCGTTTCCAAAACATTGAGGGGCCACTCAAATGTAAGGGGCAGTCGAACCGAAGCTGCAGGCGTTTGTAATAATTCAGATTTTTTATTTAATCCTCATCCTAACTTTTGTTTGTTTCCTAAGTTTAAAAAAGCATATCTACCCTAGGACAGAGATCTACTAACACTGATGTAACATTTAGGTGACAGATTAATACATTTTTTGGTTGGATTGGCTAACCTAAATCTTTTTGACATAACAACAGTTCGCCCATGGGATGCTAATGCACAGAGTCCACTACGGGTCTAGGATCAGTGAAATCACTATCACTCTAGGCCTTCTAAGAGTGGAGTCCAAACTGCCTCAGCATCGCAGGGGGGCCCATTCTAATGAAGACAAAGTCCTCCACCCGTTTCCAAAACATTGAGGGGCCACTCAAAAGAAAGGGGCAGTCGAGCCGAAGCTGCAGACGGTTGTCTTCATCCTGAATTTGTATTTAATCCTCATCCTAACTTTGGTTTCTTTCCTAAGTTTAAAAAAGCATATTTACCCTAGTACAGAGTTCTACTAATACTGATGTAACATTTAGTTGACAGATTAATCAATTTTTTGTTTGGATTGGCCTCCCTAAATCTTTTTGACATAACAACAGTTCGCCCATGGGATGCTAATGCACAGAGTTTACCCCGTGTCTAGGATCAGTGAAATCATCATCACTCTAGGCCTTCTAAGAGTGGAGTCCAAACTGCCTCAGCATCGCAGGGGGCCCATTCTAATGAAGACAAAGTCCTCCACCCGTTTCCAAAACATTGAGGGGTCACTCAAATGTAAGGGGCAGTCGAACCGAAGCTGCAGGCGTTTGTAATAATTCAGATTTTTTATTTAATCCTCATCCTAACTTTTGTTTGTTTCCTAAATTTAAAAAAGCATATTTACCCTAGGACAGAGATCTACTAACACTGATGTAACATTTAGGTGACAGATTAATACATTTTTTGGTTAGATTGGCTAACCTAAATCTTTTTGACATAACAACAGTTCGCCCATGGGATGCTAATGCACAGAGTCCACTACGGGTCTAGGATCAGTGAAATCACTATCACTCTAGGCCTTCTAAGAGTGGAATCCAAACTGCCTCAGCATGGCAGGGGGGCCCATTCTAATGAAGACAATGTCCTCCACCCGTTTCCAAAACATTGAGGGGCCACTCAAAAGAAAGGGGCAGTCGAGCCGAAGCTGCAGACGGTTGTCTTCATCCTGAATTTGTGTTTAATCCTTATCCAAACTTTTGTTTCTTTCCTAAGTTTAAAAAAGCATATTTACCCTAGTACAGAGTTCTACTAATACTGATGTAACATTTAGTTGACAGATTAATCAATTTTTTGTTTGGATTGGCCTCCCTAAATCTTTTTGACATAACAACAGTTCGCCCATGGGATGCTAATGCACAGAGTTTACCCCGTGTCTAGGATCAGTGAAATCATCATCACTCTAGGCCTTCTAAGAGTGGAGTCCAAACTGCCTCAGCATCGCAGGGGGCCCATTCTAATGAAGACAAAGTCCTCCACCCGTTTCCAAAACATTGAGGGGCCACTCAAATGTAAGGGGCAGTCGAACCGAAGCTGCAGACGTTTGTAATAATTCTGATTTTTTATTTAATCCTCATCCTAACTTTTGTTTGTTTCCTAAGTTTAAAAAAGCATATCTACCCTAGGACAGAGATCTACTAATACTGATGTAACATTTAGGTGACAGATTAATACATTTTTTGGTTGGATTGGCTAACCTAAATCTTTTTGACATAACAACAGTTCGCCCATGGGATGCTAATGCACAGAGTTTACCCCGTGTCTAGGATCAGTGAAATCATCATCACTCTAGGCCTTCTAAGAGTGGAGTCCAAACTGCCTCAGCATCGCAGGGGGCCCATTCTAATGAAGACAAAGTCCTCCACCCGTTTCCAAAACATTGAGGGGTCACTCAAATGTAAGGGGCAGTCGAACCGAAGCTGCAGGCGTTTGTAATAATTCAGATTTTTTATTTAATCCTCATCCTAACTTTTGTTTGTTTCCTAAATTTAAAAAAGCATATTTACCCTAGGACAGAGATCTACTAACACTGATGTAACATTTAGGTGACAGATTAATACATTTTTTGGTTAGATTGGCTAACCTAAATCTTTTTGACATAACAACAGTTCGCCCATGGGATGCTAATGCACAGAGTCCACTACGGGTCTAGGATCAGTGAAATCACTATCACTCTAGGCCTTCTAAGAGTGGAATCCAAACTGCCTCAGCATGGCAGGGGGGCCCATTCTAATGAAGACAATGTCCTCCACCCGTTTCCAAAACATTGAGGGGCCACTCAAAAGAAAGGGGCAGTCGAGCCGAAGCTGCAGACGGTTGTCTTCATCCTGAATTTGTGTTTAATCCTTATCCAAACTTTTGTTTCTTTCCTAAGTTTAAAAAAGCATATTTACCCTAGTACAGAGTTCTACTAATACTGATGTAACATTTAGTTGACAGATTAATCAATTTTTTGTTTGGATTGGCCTCCCTAAATCTTTTTGACATAACAACAGTTCGCCCATGGGATGCTAATGCACAGAGTTTACCCCGTGTCTAGGATCAGTGAAATCATCATCACTCTAGGCCTTCTAAGAGTGGAGTCCAAACTGCCTCAGCATCGCAGGGGGCCCATTCTAATGAAGACAAAGTCCTCCACCCGTTTCCAAAACATTGAGGGGCCACTCAAATGTAAGGGGCAGTCGAACCGAAGCTGCAGACGTTTGTAATAATTCTGATTTTTTATTTAATCCTCATCCTAACTTTTGTTTGTTTCCTAAGTTTAAAAAAGCATATCTACCCTAGGACAGAGATCTACTAATACTGATGTAACATTTAGGTGACAGATTAATACATTTTTTGGTTGGATTGGCTAACCTAAATCTTTTTGACATAACAACAGTTCGCCCATGGGATGCTAATGCACAGAGTCCACTACGGGTCTAGGATCAGTGAAATCACTATCACTCTAGGCCTTCTAAGAGTGGAGTCCAAACTGCCTCAGCATCGCAGGGGGGCCCATTCTAATGAAGACAAAGTCCTCCACACGTTTCCAAAACATTGAGGGGCCACTCAAAAGAAAGGGGAAGTCGAGCCGAAGCTGCAGACGGTTGTCTTCATACTGAATTTTTATTTAATCCTCATCCTAACTTTTGTTTCTTTCCTAAGTTTAAAAAAGCATATTTACCCTAGTACAGAGTTCTACTAATACTGATGTAACATTTAGTTGACAGATTAATCAATTTTTTGTTTGGATTGGCCTCCCTAAATCTTTTTGACATAACAACAGTTCTCCCATGGGATGCTAATGCACAGAGTTTACCCCGTGTCTAGGATCAGTGAAATCATCATCACTCTAGGCCTTCTAAGAGTGGAGTCCAAACTGCCTCAGCATCGCAGGGGGCCCATTCTAATGAAGACAAAGTCCTCCACCCGTTTCCAAAACATTGAGGGTCACTCAAATGTAAGGGCCAGTCGAACCGAAGCTGCAGGCGTTTGTAATAATTCAGATTTTTTATTTAATCCTCATCCTAACTTTTGTTTGTTTCCTAAATTTAAAAAAGCATATTTACCCTAGGACAGAGATCTACTAACACTGATGTAACATTTAGGTGACAGATTAATACATTTTTTGGTTAGATTGGCTAACCTAAATCGTTTTGACATAACAACAGTTCGCCCATGGGATGCTAATGCACAGAGTTTACCCCGAGTCTAGGATCAGTGAAATCATCATCACTCTAGGCCTTCTAAGAGTGGAGTCCAAACTGCCTCAGCATCGCAGGGGGGCCCATTCTAATGAAGACAAAGTCCTCCACCCGTTTCCAAAACATTGAGGGGCCACTCAAAAGAAAGGGGCAGTCGAGCCGAAGCTGCAGACGGTTGTCTTCATCCTGAATTTGTATTTAATCCTCATCCTAACTTTTGTTTCTTTCCTAAGTTTAAAAAAGCATATTTACCCTAGTACAGAGTTCTACTAATACTGATGTAACATTTAGTTGACAGATTAATCAATTTTTTGTTTGGATTGGCCTCCCTAAATCTTTTTGACATAACAACAGTTTGCCCATGGGATGCTAATGCACAGAGTTTACCCCGTGTCTAGGATCAGTGAAATCATCATCACTCTAGGCCTTCTAAGGCTGGGTTCACACGTGGCGGAATTTCAATTAAATTCCGCTGCGGACACTCCGCAGCGTTAATCCGCAGCGGAGCCGTTTGTCCATTGACTTACACTTTAATTTAGCAGTGTTCGTTTAGACGAGGCGTAAAATTCCGCTGCGGAGCATAGGCTGCGGAGCGGAATTTGGTGTCCGCAGCATGCTCTGTCTGTTGCGGAGCAGTGGCGGACTCATGGCGGAATTTCTCCATTGACTTCAATGGAGATTCTAATTTCTGCAATGAAGTCCGCAGCTGTCATGCACATGTTATGTGTGCTGCGGATCCGTCTTGCTTTTTTAACTTGACATTTCTTCATTCTGGCTGGACCTATGTATTTCTAGGTCTACAGCCAGACTGAGGAAGTCAATGGGGCTCCCGTAATGACGGGAGCGTTGCTAGGAGACGTCAGTAAATAGTCACTGTCCAGGGTGCTGAAAGAGTTAAGCGATCGGCAGTAACTGTTTCTGCACCCGGGACAGTGACTACCGATCCCAATATACATCTATCTGTAAAAAAAAATGAAGTTCATACTTACCGAGAACTCCCTGCTTCTGTTTCCAGTCCGGCCTCCCAGGATGACGTTTCAGTCTAAGTGACGGCTGCAGCCAATCACAGGCTAATAACAGGCTGCAGCGGTCACATGGACTGCCGCGTCATCCAGGGAGATCGGGCTGGATGCCGAAGGAGGGACGCGTCACCAAGACAACGGGCGGTAAGTATGAATTTCTTTGACTTTCACAAGGGAAAGTGCTGTCCCTTCTCTCTATCCTGCACTGATAGGGAGAAGGGAAGTACTTTTACCGCAGTCCGCAGCAGCTAGTCCGCATCAATTTACTGCAAATTTTGTGCAGATCCGCAGCAGAATCTGCAACGCAGATTCTGTGCGGCATTGATGCGGACAGTTGCGGAGGAAATCCGCCACGTGTGGTCATGCCCTAAGAGTGGAGTCCAAACTGCCTCAGCATCGCAGGGGGCCCATTCTAATGAAGACAAAGTCCTCCACCCGTTTCCAAAACATTGAGGGGCCACTCAAATGTAAGGGGCAGTCGAACCAAAGCTGCAGGCGTTTGTAATAATTCAGATTTTTTATTTAATCCTCATCCTAACTTTTGTTTGTTTCCTAAATTTAAAAAAGCATATTTACCCTAGGACAGAGATCTACTAACACTGATGTAACATTTAGGTGACAGATTAATACATTTTTTGGTTGGATTGGCTAACCTAAATCTTTTTGACATAACAACAGTTCGCCCATGGGATGCTAATGCACAGAGTCCACTACGGGTCTAGGATCAGTGAAATCACTATCACTCTAGGCCTTCTAAGAGTGGAGTCCAAACTGCCTCAGCATCGCAGGGGGGCCCATTCTAATGAAGACAAAGTCCTCCACCCGTTTCCAAAACATTGAGGGGCCACTCAAAAGAACGGGGCAGTCGAGCCGAAGCTGCAGACGGTTGTCTTCATCCTGAATTTGTATTTAATCCTCATCCTAACTTTTGTTTCTTTCCTAAGTTTAAAAAAGCATATTTACCCTAGTACAGAGTTCTACTAATACTGATGTAACATTTAGTTGACAGATTAATCAATTTTTTGTTTGGATTGGCCTCCCTAAATCTTTTTGACATAACAACAGTTCGCCCATGGGATGCTAATGCACAGAGTTTACCCCGTGTCTAGGATCAGTGAAATCATCATCACTCTAGGCCTTCTAAGAGTGGAGTCCAAACTGCCTCAGCATCGCAGGGGGCCCATTCTAATGAAGACAAAGTCCTCCACCCGTTTCCAAAACATTGAGGGGCCACTCAAATGTAAGGGGCAGTCGAACCGAAGCTGCAGGCGTTTGTAATAATTCAGATTTTTTATTTAATCCTCATCCTAACTTTTGTTTGTTTCCTAAATTTAAAAAAGCATATTTACCCTAGGACAGAGATCTACTAACACTGATGTAACATTTAGGTGACAGATTAATACATTTTTTGGTTGGATTGGCTAACCTAAATCTTTTTGACATAACAACAGTTCGCCCATGGGATGCTAATGCACAGAGTCCACTACGGGTCTAGGATCAGTGAAATCACTATCACTCTAGGCCTTCTAAGAGTGGAGTCCAAACTGCCTCAGCATCGCAGGGGGGCCCATTCTAATGAAGACAATGTCCTCCACCCGTTTCCAAAACATTGAGGGGCCACTCAAAAGAAAGGGGCAGTCGAGCCGAAGCTGCAGACGGTTGTCTTCATCCTGAATTTGTATTTAATCCTTATCCTAACTTTTGTTTCTTTCCTAAGTTTAAAAAAGCATATTTACCCTAGTACAGAGTTCTACTAATACTGATGTAACATTTAGTTGACAGATTAATCAATTTTTTGTTTGGATTGGCCTCCCTAAATCTTTTTGACATAACAACAGTTCGCCCATGGGATGCTAATCCACAGAGTTTACCCCGTGTCTAGGATCAGTGAAATCATCATCACTCTAGGCCTTCTAAGAGTGGAGTCCAAACTGCCTCAGCATCGCAGGGGGCCCATTCTAATGAAGACAAAGTCCTCAACCCGTTTCCAAAACATTGAGGGGCCACTCAAATGTAAGGGGCAGTCGAACCGAAGCTGCAGACGTTTGTAATAATTCTGATTTTTTATTTAATCCTCATCCTAACTTTTGTTTGTTTCCTATGTTTAAAAAAGCATATTTACCCTAGGACAGAGATCTACTAACACTGATGTAACATTTAGGTGACAGATTAATACATTTTTTGGTTGGATTGGCTAACCTAAATCTTTTTGACATAACAACAGTTCGCCCATGGGATGCTAATGCACAGAGTCCACTACGGGTCTAGGATCAGTGAAATCACTATCACTCTAGGCCTTCTAAGAGTGGAGTCCAAACTGCCTCAGCATCGCAGGGGGGCCCATTCTAATGAAGACAATGTCCTCCACCCGTTTCCAAAACATTGAGGGGCCACTCAAAAGAACGGGGCAGTCGAGCCGAAGCTGCAGACGGTTGTCTTCATCCTGAATTTGTATTTAATCCTCATCCTAACTTTTGTTTCTTTCCTAAGTTTAAAAAAGCATATTTACCCTAGTACAGAGTTCTACTAATACTGATGTAACATTTAGTTGACAGATTAATCAATTTTTTGTTTGGATTGGCCTCCCTAAATCTTTTTGACATAACAACAGTTCGCCCATGGGATGCTAATGCACAGAGTTTACCCCGTGTCTAGGATTAGTGAAATCATCATCACTCTAGGCCTTCTAAGAGTGGAGTCCAAACTGCCTCCGCATCGCAGGGGGCCCATTCTAATGAAGACAAAGTCCTCCACCCGTTTCCAAAACATTGAGGGGCCACTCAAATGTAAGGGGCAGTCGAACCGAAGCTGCAGACGTTTGTAATAATTCTGATTTTTTATTTAATCCTCATCCTAACTTTTGTTTCTTTCCTAAATTTAAAAAAGCATATTTACCCTAGGACAGAGATCTACTAACACTGATGTAACATTTAGGTGACAGATTAATACATTTTTTGGTTGGATTGGCTAACCTAAATCTTTTTGACATAACAACAGTTCGCCCATGGGATGCTAATGCACAGAGTCCACTACGGGTCTAGGATCAGTGAAATCACTATCACTCTAGGCCTTCTAAGAGTGGAGTCCAAACTGCCTCAGCATCGCAGGGGGGCCCATTCTAATGAAGACAATGTTCTCCACCCGTTTCCAAAACATTGAGGGGCCACTCAAAAGAAATGGGCAGTCGAGCCGAAGCTGCAGACGGTTGTCTTCATCCTGAATTTGTATTTAATCCTCATCCTAACTTTTGTTTCTTTCCTAAGTTTAAAAAAGCATATTTACCCTAGTACAGAGTTCTACTAATACTGATGTAACATTTAGTTGACAGATTAATCAATTTTTTGTTTGGATTGGCCTCCCTAAATCTTTTTGACATAACAACAGTTCGCCCATGGGATGCTAATGCACAGAGTTTACCCCGTGTCTAGGATCAGTGAAATCATCATCACTCTAGGCCTTCTAAGAGTGGAGTCCAAACTGCCTCAGCATCGCAGGGGGCCCATTCTAATGAAGACAAAGTCCTCCACCCGTTTCCAAAACATTGAGGGGCCACTCAAATGTAAGGGGCAGTCGAACCGAAGCTGCAGACTTTTGTAATAATTCTGATTTTTTATTTAATCCTCATCCTAACTTTTGTTTCTTTCCTAAATTTAAAAAAGCATATTTACCCTAGGACAGAGATCTACTAACACTGATGTAACATTTAGGGTATGTTCACACGGCCAAATTTCAGACGTATACGAGGCGTATTATGCCTCGTTTTACGTCTGAAAATACGGCTCCAATACGTCGGCAAACATCTGCCCATTCATTTGAATGGGTTTGCCGACGTACTGTGCAGACGACCTGTTATTTACGCGTCGTCGTTTGACAGCTGTCAAACGACGACTCGTAAAAATACAGCCTCGTCAAAAGAAGTGCAGGACACTTCTTTCAGACGTTTTTGGAGCTGTTTTCTCATAGACTCCAATGAAAACAGCTCCAAAAACGGACGTAAAAAACGCCGCGAAAACGGCGCGAAAAACGCAGCGAAAAATGTGAGTTGGTAAAAAAACGTCTGAAAAGCAGGGTCTGTTTTCCCTTGAAAACAGCTCTGGATTTTCAGACGTTTTGGTTGACTACGTGTGAACATACCCTAAGGTGACAGATTAATACATTTTTTGGTTGGATTGGCTAACCTAAATCTTTTTGACATAACAACAGTTCGCCCATGGGATGCTAATGCACAGAGTCCACTACGGGTCTAGGATCAGTGAAATCACTATCACTCTAGGCCTTCTAAGAGTGGAGTCCAAACTGCCTCAGCATCGCAGGGGGGCCCATTCTAATGAAGACAATGTCCTCCACCCGTTTCCAAAACATTGAGGGGCCACTCAAAAGAAATGGGCAGTCGAGCCGAAGCTGCAGACGGTTGTCTTCATCCTGAATTTGTATTTAATCCTCATCCTAACTTTTGTTTCTTTCCTAAGTTTAAAAAAGCATATTTACCCTAGTACAGAGTTCTACTAATACTGATGTAACATTTAGTTGACAGATTAATCAATTTTTTGTTTGGATTGGCCTCCCTAAATCTTTTTGACATAACAACAGTTCGCCCATGGGATGCTAATGCACAGAGTTTACCCCGTGTCTAGGATCAGTGAAATCATCATCACTCTAGGCCTTCTAAGAGTGGAGTCCAAACTGCCTCAGCATCGCAGGGGGCCCATTCTAATGAAGACAAAGTCCTCCACCCGTTTCCAAAACATTGAGGGGCCACTCAAATGTAAGGGGCAGTCGAACCGAAGCTGCAGACTTTTGTAATAATTCTGATTTTTTATTTAATCCTCATCCTAACTTTTGTTTGTTTCCTAAATTTAAAAAAGCATATTTACCCTAGGACAGAGATCTACTAACACTGATGTAACATTTAGGTGACAGATTAATACATTTTTTGGTTGGATTGGCTAACCTAAATCTTTTTGACATAACAACAGTTCGCCCATGGGATGCTAATGCACAGAGTCCACTACGGGTCTAGGATCAGTGAAATCACTATCACTCTAGGCCTTCTAAGAGTGGAGTTCAAACTGCCTCAGCATCGCAGGGGGGCCCATTCTAATGAAGACAATGTCCTCCACCCGTTTCCAAAACATTGAGGGGCCACTCAAAAGAAAGGGGCAGTCGAGCCGAAGCTGCAGACGGTTGTCTTCATCCTGAATTTTTATTTAATCCTCATCCTAACTTTTGTTTCTTTCCTAAGTTTAAAAAAGCATATTTACCCTAGTACAGAGTTCTACTAATACTGATGTAACATTTAGTTGACAGATTAATCAATTTTTTGTTTGGATTGGCCTCCCTAAATCTTTTTGACATAACAACAGTTCGCCCATGGGATGCTAATGCACAGAGTTTACCCCGTGTCTAGGATCAGTGAAATCATCATCACTCTAGGCCTTCTAAGAGTGGAGTCCAAACTGCCTCAGCATCTCAGGGGGCCCATTCTAATGAAGACAAAGTCCTCCACCCGTTTCCAAAACATTGAGGGGCCACTCAAATGTAAGGGGCAGTCGAACCGAAGATGCAGACGTTTGTAATAATTCTGATTTTTTATTTAATCCTCATCCTAACTTTTGTTTCTTTCCTAAATTTAAAAAAGCATATTTACCCTAGGACAGAGATCTACTAACACTGATGTAACATTTAGGTGACAGATTAATACATTTTTTGGTTGGATTGGCTAACCTAAATCTTTTTGACATAACAACAGTTCGCCCATGGGATGCTAATGCACAGAGTCCACTACGGGTCTAGGATCAGTGAAACCACTATCACTCTAGGCCTTCTAAGAGTGGAGTCCAAACTGCCTCAGCATCGCAGGGGGGCCCATTCTAATGAAGACAATGTCCTCCACCCGTTTCCAAAACATTGAGGGGCCACTCAAAAGAAATGGGCAGTCGAGCCGAAGCTGCAGACGGTTGTCTTCATCCTGAATTTGTATTTAATCCTCATCCTAACTTTTGTTTCTTTCCTAAGTTTAAAAAAGCATATTTACCCTAGTACAGAGTTCTACTAATACTGATGTAACATTTAGTTGACAGATTAATCAATTTTTTGTTTGGATTGGCCTCCCTAAATCTTTTTGACATAACAACAGTTCGCCCATGGGATGCTAATGCACAGAGTTTACCCCGTGTCTAGGATCAGTGAAATCATCATCACTCTAGGCCTTCTAAGAGTGGAGTCCAAACTGCCTCAGCATCGCAGGGGGCCCATTCTAATGAAGACAAAGTCCTCCACCCGTTTCCAAAACATTGAGGGGCCACTCAAATGTAAGGGGCAGTCGAACCGAAGCTGCAGACGTTTGTAATAATTCTGATTTTTTATTTAATCCTCATCCTAACTTTTGTTTCTTTCCTAAATTTAAAAAAGCATATTTACCCTAGGACAGAGATCTACTAACACTGATGTAACATTTAGGTGACAGATTAATACATTTTTTGGTTGGATTGGCTAACCTAAATCTTTTTGACATAACAACAGTTCGCCCATGGGATGCTAATGCACAGAGTCCACTACGGGTCTAGGATCAGTGAAATCACTATCACTCTAGGCCTTCTAAGAGTGGAGTCCAAACTGCCTCAGCATCGCAGGGGGGCCCATTCTAATGAAGACAATGTCCTCCACCCGTTTCCAAAACATTGAGGGGCCACTCAAAAGAAAGGGGCAGTCGAGCCGAAGCTGCAGACGGTTGTCTTCATCCTGAATTTGTATTTAATCCTCATCCTAACTTTTGTTTCTTTCCTAAGTTTAAAAAAGCATATTTACCCTAGTACAGAGTTCTACTAATACTGATGTAACATTTAGTTGACAGATTAATCAATTTTTTGTTTGGATTGGCCTCCCTAAATCTTTTTGACATAACAACAGTTCGCCCATGGGATGCTAATGCACAGAGTTTACCCCGTGTCTAGGATTAGTGAAATCATCATCACTCTAGGCCTTCTAAGAGTGGAGTCCAAACTACCTCAGCATCGCAGGGGGCCCATTCTAATGAAGACAAAGTCCTCCACCCGTTTCCAAAACATTGAGGGGCCACTCAAATGTAAGGGGCAGTCGAACCGAAGCTGCAGACGTTTGTAATAATTCTGATTTTTTATTTAATCCTCATCCTAACTTTTGTTTCTTTCCTAAATTTAAAAAAGCATATTTACCCTAGGACAGAGATCTACTAACACTGATGTAACATTTAGGTGACAGATTAATACATTTTTTGGTTGGATTGGCTAACCTAAATCTTTTTGACATAACAACAGTTCGCCCATGGGATGCTAATGCACAGAGTCCACTACGGGTATAGGATCAGTGAAATCACTATCACTCTAGGCCTTCTAAGAGTGGAGTCCAAACTGCCTCAGCATCGCAGGGGGGCCCATTCTAATGAAGACAATGTCCTCCACCCGTTTCCAAAACATTGAGGGGCCACTCAAAAGAAATGGGCAGTCGAGCCGAAGCTGCAGACGGTTGTCTTCATCCTGAATTTGTATTTAATCCTCATCCTAACTTTTGTTTCTTTCCTAAGTTTAAAAAAGCATATTTACCCTAGTACAGAGTTCTACTAATACTGATGTAACATTTAGTTGACAGATTAATCAATTTTTTGTTTGGATTGGCCTCCCTAAATCTTTTTGACATAACAACAGTTCGCCCATGGGATGCTAATGCACAGAGTTTACCCCGTGTCTAGGATCAGTGAAATCATCATCACTCTAGGCCTTCTAAGAGTGGAGTCCAAACTGCCTCAGCATCGCAGGGGGCCCATTCTAATGAAGACAAAGTCCTCCACCCGTTTCCAAAACATTGAGGGGCCACTCAAATGTAAGGGGCAGTCGAACCGAAGCTGCAGACGTTTGTAATAATTCTGATTTTTTATTTAATCCTCATCCTAACTTTTGTTTCTTTCCTAAATTTAAAAAAGCATATTTACCCTAGGACAGAGATCTACTAACACTGATGTAACATTTAGGTGACAGATTAATACATTTTTTGGTTGGATTGGCTAACCTAAATCTTTTTGACATAACAACAGTTCGCCCATGGGATGCTAATGCACAGAGTCCACTACGGGTCTAGGATCAGTGAAATCACTATCACTCTAGGCCTTCTAAGAGTGGAGTCCAAACTGCCTCAGCATCGCAGGGGGGCCCATTCTAATGAAGACAATGTCCTCCACCCGTTTCCAAAACATTGAGGGGCCACTCAAAAGAAAGGGGCAGTCGAGCCGAAGCTGCAGACGGTTGTCTTCATCCTGAATTTGTATTTAATCCTCATCCTAACTTTTGTTTCTTTCCTAAGTTTAAAAAAGCATATTTACCCTAGTACAGAGTTCTACTAATACTGATGTAACATTTAGTTGACAGATTAATCAATTTTTTGTTTGGATTGGCCTCCCTAAATCTTTTTGACATAACAACAGTTCGCCCATGGGATGCTAATGCACAGAGTTTACCCCGTGTCTAGGATTAGTGAAATCATCATCACTCTAGGCCTTCTAAGAGTGGAGTCCAAACTGCCTCAGCATCGCAGGGGGCCCATTCTAATGAAGACAAAGTCCTCCACCCGTTTCCAAAACATTGAGGGGCCACTCAAATGTAAGGGGCAGTCGAACCGAAGCTGCAGACGTTTGTAATAATTCTGATTTTTTATTTAATCCTCATCCTAACTTTTGTTTCTTTCCTAAATTTAAAAAAGCATATTTACCCTAGGACAGAGATCTACTAACACTGATGTAACATTTAGGTGACAGATTAATACATTTTTTGGTTGGATTGGCTAACCTAAATCTTTTTGACATAACAAAAGTTCGCCCATGGGATGCTAATGCACAGAGTCCACTACGGGTCTAGGATCAGTGAAATCACTATCACTCTAGGCCTTCTAAGAGTGGAGTCCAAACTGCCTCAGCATCGCAGGGGGGCCCATTCTAATGAAGACAATGTCCTCCACCCGTTTCCAAAACATTGAGGGGCCACTCAAAAGAAATGGGCAGTCGAGCCGAAGCTGCAGACGGTTGTCTTCATCCTGAATTTGTATTTAATCCTCATCCTAACTTTTGTTTCTTTCCTAAGTTTAAAAAAGCATATTTACCCTAGTACAGAGTTCTACTAATACTGATGTAACATTTAGTTGACAGATTAATCAATTTTTTGTTTGGATTGGCCTCCCTAAATCTTTTTGACATAACAACAGTTCGCCCATGGGATGCTAATGCACAGAGTTTACCCCGTGTCTAGGATCAGTGAAATCATCATCACTCTAGGCCTTCTAAGAGTGGAGTCCAAACTGCCTCAGCATTGCAGGGGGCCCATTCTAATGAAGACAAAGTCCTCCACCCGTTTCCAAAACATTGAGGGGCCACTCAAATGTAAGGGGCAGTCGAACCGAAGCTGCAGACGTTTGTAATAATTCTGATTTTTTATTTAATCCTCATCCTAACTTTTGTTTCTTTCCTAAATTTAAAAAAGCATATTTACCCTAGGACAGAGATCTACTAACACTGATGTAACATTTAGGTGACAGATTAATACATTTTTTGGTTGGATTGGCTAACCTAAATCTTTTTGACATAACAACAGTTCGCCCATGGGATGCTAATGCACAGAGTCCACTACGGGTCTAGGATCAGTGAAATCACTATCACTCTAGGCCTTCTAAGAGTGGAGTCCAAACTGCCTCAGCATCGCAGGGGGGCCCATTCTAATGAAGACAATGTCCTCCACCCGTTTCCAAAACATTGAGGGGCCACTCAAAAGAAATGGGCAGTCGAGCCGAAGCTGCAGACGGTTGTCTTCATCCTGAATTTGTATTTAATCCTCATCCTAACTTTTGTTTCTTTCCTAAGTTTAAAAAAGCATATTTACCCTAGTACAGAGTTCTACTAATACTGATGTAACATTTAGTTGACAGATTAATCAATTTTTTGTTTGGATTGGCCTCCCTAAATCTTTTTGACATAACAACAGTTCGCCCATGGGATGCTAATGCACAGAGTTTACCCCGTGTCTAGGATCAGTGAAATCATCATCACTCTAGGCCTTCTAAGAGTGGAGTCCAAACTGCCTCAGCATCGCAGGGGGCCCATTCTAATGAAGACAAAGTCCTCCACCCGTTTCCAAAACATTGAGGGGCCACTCAAATGTAAGGGGCAGTCGAACCGAAGCTGCAGACTTTTGTAATAATTCTGATTTTTTATTTAATCCTCATCCTAACTTTTGTTTCTTTCCTAAATTTAAAAAAGCATATTTACCCTAGGACAGAGATCTACTAACACTGATGTAACATTTAGGTGACAGATTAATACATTTTTTGGTTGGATTGGCTAACCTAAATCTTTTTGACATAACAACAGTTCGCCCATGGGATGCTAATGCACAGAGTCCACTACGGGTCTAGGATCAGTGAAATCACTATCACTCTAGGCCTTCTAAGAGTGGAGTCCAAACTGCCTCAGCATCGCAGGGGGGCCCATTCTAATGAAGACAATGTCCTCCACCCGTTTCCAAAACATTGAGGGGCCACTCAAAAGAAATGGGCAGTCGAGCCGAAGCTGCAGACGGTTGTCTTCATCCTGAATTTGTATTTAATCCTCATCCTAACTTTTGTTTCTTTCCTAAGTTTAAAAAAGCATATTTACCCTAGTACAGAGTTCTACTAATACTGATGTAACATTTAGTTGACAGATTAATCCATTTTTTGTTTGGATTGGCCTCCCTAAATCTTTTTGACATAACAACAGTTCGCCCATGGGATGCTAATGCACAGAGTTTACCCCGTGTCTAGGATTAGTGAAATCATCATCACTCTAGGCCTTCTAAGAGTGGAGTCCAAACTGCCTCAGCATCGCAGGGGGCCCATTCTAATGAAGACAAAGTCCTCCACCCGTTTCCAAAACATTGAGGGGCCACTCAAATGTAAGGGGCAGTCGAACCGAAGCTGCAGACGTTTGTAATAATTCTGATTTTTTATTTAATCCTCATCCTAACTTTTGTTTCTTTCCTAAATTTAAAAAAGCATATTTACCCTAGGACAGAGATCTACTAACACTGATGTAACATTTAGGTGACAGATTAATACATTTTTTGGTTGGATTGGCTAACCTAAATCTTTTTGACATAACAACAGTTCGCCCATGGGATGCTAATGCACAGAGTCCACTACGGGTCTAGGATCAGTGAAATCACTATCACTCTAGGCCTTCTAAGAGTGGAGTCCAAACTGCCTCAGCATCGCAGGGGGGCCCATTCTAATGAAGACAATGTCCTCCACCCGTTTCCAAAACATTGAGGGGCCACTCAAAAGAAATGGGCAGTCGAGCCGAAGCTGCAGACGGTTGTCTTCATCCTGAATTTGTATTTAATCCTCATCCTAACTTTTGTTTCTTTCCTAAGTTTAAAAAAGCATATTTACCCTAGTACAGAGTTCTACTAATACTGATGTAACATTTAGTTGACAGATTAATCAATTTTTTGTTTGGATTGGCCTCCCTAAATCTTTTTGACATAACAACAGTTCGCCCATGGGATGCTAATGCACAGAGTTTACCCCGTGTCTAGGATCAGTGAAATCATCATCACTCTAGGCCTTCTAAGAGTGGAGTCCAAACTGCCTCAGCATTGCAGGGGGCCCATTCTAATGAAGACAAAGTCCTCCACCCGTTTCCAAAACATTGAGGGGCCACTCAAATGTAAGGGGCAGTCGAACCGAAGCTGCAGACGTTTGTAATAATTCTGATTTTTTATTTAATCCTCATCCTAACTTTTGTTTCTTTCCTAAATTTAAAAAAGCATATTTACCCTAGGACAGAGATCTACTAACACTGATGTAACATTTAGGTGACAGATTAATACATTTTTTGGTTGGATTGGCTAACCTAAATCTTTTTGACATAACAACAGTTCGCCCATGGGATGCTAATGCACAGAGTCCACTACGGGTCTAGGATCAGTGAAATCACTATCACTCTAGGCCTTCTAAGAGTGGAGTCCAAACTGCCTCAGCATCGCAGGGGGGCCCATTCTAATGAAGACAATGTCCTCCACCCGTTTCCAAAACATTGAGGGGCCACTCAAAAGAAATGGGCAGTCGAGCCGAAGCTGCAGACGGTTGTCTTCATCCTGAATTTGTATTTAATCCTCATCCTAACTTTTGTTTCTTTCCTAAGTTTAAAAAAGCATATTTACCCTAGTACAGAGTTCTACTAATACTGATGTAACATTTAGTTGACAGATTAATCAATTTTTTGTTTGGATTGGCCTCCCTAAATCTTTTTGACATAACAACAGTTCGCCCATGGGATGCTAATGCACAGAGTTTACCCCGTGTCTAGGATCAGTGAAATCATCATCACTCTAGGCCTTCTAAGAGTGGAGTCCAAACTGCCTCAGCATCGCAGGGGGCCCATTCTAATGAAGACAAAGTCCTCCACCCGTTTCCAAAACATTGAGGGGCCACTCAAATGTAAGGGGCAGTCGAACCGAAGCTGCAGACTTTTGTAATAATTCTGATTTTTTATTTAATCCTCATCCTAACTTTTGTTTCTTTCCTAAATTTAAAAAAGCATATCTACCCTAGGACAGAGATCTACTAACACTGATGTAACATTTAGGTGACAGATTAATACATTTTTTGGTTGGATTGGCTAACCTAAATCTTTTTGACATAACAACAGTTCGCCCATGGGATGCTAATGCACAGAGTCCACTACGGGTCTAGGATCAGTGAAATCACTATCACTCTAGGCCTTCTAAGAGTGGAGTCCAAACTGCCTCAGCATCGCAGGGGGGCCCATTCTAATGAAGACAATGTCCTCCACCCGTTTCCAAAACATTGAGGGGCCACTCAAAAGAAAGGGGCAGTCGAGCCGAAGCTGCAGACGGTTGTCTTCATCCTGAATTTGTATTTAATCCTCATCCTAACTTTTGTTTCTTTCCTAAGTTTAAAAAAGCATATTTACCCAAGTACAGAGTTCTACTAATACCGATGTAACATTTAGTTGACAGAATAATCAATTTTTTGTTTGGATTGGCCTCCCTAAATCTTTTTGACATAACAACAGTTCGCCCATGGGATGCTAATGCACAGAGTTTACCCCGTGTCTAGGATCAGTGAAATCATCATCACTCTAGGCCTTCTAAGAGTGGAGTCCAAACTGCCTCAGCATCGCAGGGGGCCCATTCTAATGAAGACAAAGTCCTCCACCCGTTTCCAAAACATTGAGGGGCCACTCAAATGTAAGGGGCAGTCGAACCGAAGCTGCAGACGTTTGTCTTCATCCTGAATTTGTATTTAATCCTCATCCTAACTTTTGTTTCTTTCCGAAGTTTAAAAAAGCATATTTACCCTAGTACAGAGTTCTACTAATACTGATGTAACATTTAGTTGACAGAATAATCAATTTTTTGTTTGGATTGGCCTCCCTAAATCTTTTTGACATAACAACAGTTCGCCCATGGGATGCTAATGCACAGAGTCCACTACGGGTCTAGGAATCAGTGAAATCACTATCACTCTAGGCCTTCTAAGAGTGGAGTCCAAACTGCCTCAGCATCGCAGGGGGGCCCATTCTAATGAAGACAATGTCCTCCACCCGTTTCCAAAACATTGAGGGGCCACTCAAAAGAAAGGGGCAGTCGAGCCGAAGCTGCAGACGGTTGTCTTCATCCTGAATTTGTATTTAATCCTTATCCTAACTTTCCTAAGTTTAAAAAAGCATATTTACCCTAGTACAGAGTTCTACTAATACTGATGTAACATTTAGTTGACAGATTAATCAATTTTTTGTTTGGATTGGCCTCCCTAAATCTTTTTGACATAACAACAGTTCGCCCATGGGATGCTAATGCACAGAGTTTACCCCGTGTCTAGGATCAGTGAAATCATCATCACTCTAGGCCTTCTAAGGCTGGGTTCACACGTGGCGGAATTTCACTTAAATTCCGCTGCGGACACTCCGCAGCGTTAATCCGCAGCGGAGCCGTTTGTCCATTGACTTACACTTTAATTTAGCAGTGTTCGTTTAGACGAGGCGTAAAATTCCGCTGCGGAGCATAGGCTGCGGAGCGGAATTTGGTGTCCGCAGCATGCTCTGTCTGTTGCGGAGCAGTGGCGGACTCATGGCGGAATTTCTCCATTGACTTCAATGGAGATTCTAATTTCCGCAATGAAGTCCGCAGCTGTCATGCACATGTTATGTGTGCTGCGGATCCGTCTTGCTTTTTTAACTTGACATTTCTTCATTCTGGCTGGACCTATGTATTTCTAGGTCTACAGCCAGACTGAGGAAGTCAATGGGGCTCCCGTAATGACGGGAGCGTTGCTAGGAGACGTCAGTAAATAGTCACTGTCCAGGGTGCTGAAAGAGTTAAGCGATCGGCAGTAACTGTTTCTGCACCCGGGACAGTGACTACCGATCCCAATATACATCTATCTGTAAAAAAAAATGAAGTTCATACTTACCGAGAACTCCCTGCTTCTGTTTCCAGTCCGGCCTCCCAGGATGACGTTTCAGTCTAAGTGACGGCTGCAGCCAATCACAGGCAAATAACAGGCTGCAGCGGTCACATGGACTGCCGCGTCATCCAGGGAGATCGGGCTGGATACCGAAGGAGGGACGCGTCACCAAGACAACGGGCGGTAAGTATGAATTTCTTTGACTTTCACAAGGGAAAGTGCTGTCCCTTCTCTCTATCCTGCACTGATAGGGAGAAGGGAAGTACTTTTACCGCAGTCCGCAGCAGCTAGTCCGCATCAATTTACTGCAAATTTTGTGCAAATCCGCAGCAGAATCTGCAACGCAGATTCTGTGCGGCATTGATGCGGACAGTTGCGGAGGAAATCCGCCACGTGTGGTCATGCCCTAAGAGTGGAGTCCAAACTGCCTCAGCATCGCAGGGGGCCCATTCTAATGAAGACAAAGTCCTCCACCCGTTTCCAAAACATTGAGGGGCCACTCAAAAGAACGGGGCAGTCGAGCCGAAGCTGCAGACGGTTGTCTTCATCCTGAATTTGTATTTAATCCTCATCCTAACTTTTGTTTCTTTCCTAAGTTTAAAAAAGCATATTTACCCTAGTACAGAGTTCTACTAATACTGATGTAACATTTAGTGGACAGATTAATCAATTTTTTGTTTGGATTGGCCTCCCTAAATCTTTTTGACATAACAACAGTTCGCCCATGGGATGCTAATGCACAGAGTTTACCCCGTGTCTAGGATCAGTGAAATCATCATCACTCTAGGCCTTCTAAGAGTGGAGTCCAAACTGCCTCAGCATCGCAGGGGGCCCATTCTAATGAAGACAAAGTCCTCCACCCGTTTCCAAAACATTGAGGGGCCACTCAAATGTAAGGGGCAGTCGAACCGAAGCTGCAGGCTTTTGTAATAATTCAGATTTTTTATTTAATCCTCATCCTAACTTTTGTTTGTTTCCTAAATTTAAAAAAGCATATTTACCCTAGGACAGAGATCTACTAACACTGATGTAACATTTAGGTGACAGATTAATACATTTTTTGGTTGGATTGGCTAACCTAAATCTTTTTGACATAACAACAGTTCGCCCATGGGATGCTAATGCACAGAGTCCACTACGGGTCTAGGATCAGTGAAATCACTATCACTCTAGGCCTTCTAAGAGTGGAGTCCAAACTGCCTCAGCATCGCAGGGGGGCCCATTCTAATGAAGACAATGTCCTCCACCCATTTCCAAAACATTGAGGGGCCACTCAAAAGAAAGGGGCAGTCGAGCCGAAGCTGCAGACGGTTGTCTTCATCCTGAATTTGTATTTAATCCTCATCCTAACTTTTGTTTCTTTCCTAAGTTTAAAAAAGCATATTTACCCTAGTACAGAGTTCTACTAATACTGATGTAACATTTAGTTGACAGATTAATCAATTTTTTGTTTGGATTGGCCTCCCTAAATCTTTTTGACATAACAACAGTTCGCCCATGGGATGCTAATGCACAGAGTTTACCCCGTGTCTAGGATCAGTGAAATCATCATCACTCTAGGCCTTCTAAGAGTGGAGTCCAAACTGCCTCAGCATCGCAGGGAGCCCATTCTAATGAAGACAAAGTCCTCCACCGGTTTCCAAAACATTGAGGGGCCACTCAAATGTAAGGGGCAGTCGAACCGAAGCTGCAGACGTTTGTAATAATTCTGATTTTTTATTTAATCCTCATCCTAACTTTTGTTTCTTTCCTAAATTTAAAAAAGCATATTTACCCTAGGACAGAGATCTACTAACACTGATGTAACAATTAGGTGACAGATTAATACATTTTTTGGTTGGATTGGCTAACCTAAATCTTTTTGACATAACAACAGTTCGCCCATGGGATGCTAATGCACAGAGTCCACTACGGGTCTAGGATCAGTGAAATCACTATCACTCTAGGCCTTCTAAGAGTGGAGTCCAAACTGCCTCAGCATCGCAGGGGGGCCCATTCTAATGAAGACAATGTCCTCCACCCGTTTCCAAAACATTGAGGTGCCACTCAAAAGAAAGGGGCAGTCGAGCCGAAGCTGCAGACGGTTGTCTTCATCCTAAATTTGTATTTAATCCTTATCCTAACTTTTGTTTCTTTCCTAAGTTTAAAAAAGCATATTTACCCTAGTACAGAGTTCTACTAATACTGATGTAACATTTAGTTGACAGATTAATCAATTTTTTGTTTGGATTGGCCTCCCTAAATCTTTTTGACATAACAAGAGTTCGCCCATGGGATGCTAATGCACAGAGTTTACCCCGTGTCTAGGATCAGTGAAATCATCATCACTCTAGGCCTTCTAAGAGTGGAGTCCAAACTGCCTCAGCATCGCAGGGGGCCCATTCTAATGAAGACAAAGTCCTCCACCCGTTTCCAAAACATTGAGGGGCCACTCAAATGTAAGGGGCAGTCGAACCGAAGCTGCAGGCGTTTGTAATAATTCAGATTTTTTATTTAATCCTCATCCTAACTTTTGTTTGTTTCCTAAATTTAAAAAAGCATATTTACCCTAGGACAGAGATCTACTAACACTGATGTAACATTTAGGTGACAGATTAATACATTTTTTGGTTGGATTGGCTAACCTAAATCTTTTTGACATAACAACAGTTCGCCCATGGGATGCTAATGCACAGAGTCCACTACGGGTCTAGGATCAGTGAAATCACTATCACTCTAGGCCTTCTAAGAGTGGAGTCCAAACTGCCTCAGCATCGCAGGGGGGCCCATTCTAATGAAGACAATGTCCTCCACCCGTTTCCAAAACATTGAGGGGCCACTCAAAAGAAAGAGGGGCAGTCGAGCCGAAGCTGCAGACGGTTGTCTTCATCCTGAATTTGTATTTAATCCTCATCCTAACTTTTGTTTCTTTCCTAAGTTTAAAAAAGCATATTTACCCTAGTACAGAGTTCTACTAATACTGATGTAACATTTAGTTGACAGAATAATCAATTTTTTGTTTGCATTGGCCTCCCTAAATCTTTTTGACATAACAACAGTTCGCCCATGGGATGCTAATGCACAGAGTTTACCCCGTGTCTAGGATCAGTGAAATCATCATCACTCTAGGCCTTCTAAGAGTGGAGTCCAAACTGCCTCAGCATCGCAGGGGGCCCATTCTAATGAAGACAAAGTCCTCCACCCGTTTCCAAAACATTGAGGGGCCACTCAAATGTAAGGGGCAGTCGAACCGAAGCTGCAGGCGTTTGTAATAATTCAGATTTTTTATTTAATCCTCATCCTAACTTTTGTTTGTTTCCTAAATTTAAAAAAGCATATTTACCCTAGGACAGAGATCTACTAACACTGATGTAACATTTAGGTGACAGATTAATAAATTTTTTGGTTGGATTGGCTAACCTAAATCTTTTTGACATAACAACAGTTCGCCCATGGGATGCTAATGCACAGAGTTTACCCCGTGTCTAGGATCAGTGAAATCATCATCACTCTAGGCCTTCTAAGAGTGGAGTCCAAACTGCCTCAGCATCGCAGGGGGCCCATTCTAATGAAGACAAAGTCCTCCACCCGTTTCCAAAACATTGAGGGGCCACTCAAATGTAAGGGGCAGTCGAACCGAAGCTGCAGGCGTTTGTAATAATTCAGATTTTTTATTTAATCCTCATCCTAACTTTTGTTTGTTTCCTAAATTTTAAAAAGCATATTTACCCTAGGACAGAGATCTACTAACACTGATGTAACATTTAGGTGACAGATTAATACATTTTTTGGTTGGATTGGCTAACCTAAATCTTTTTGACATAACAACAGTTCGCCCATGGGATGCTAATGCACAGAGTCCACTACGGGTCTAGGATCAGTGAAATCACTATCACTCTAGGCCTTCTAAGAGTGGAGTCCAAACTGCCTCAGCATCGCAGGGGGGCCCATTCTAATGAAGACAAAGTCCTCCACCCGTTTCCAAAACATTGAGGGGCCACTCAAAATAAAGGGGCAGTCGAGCCGAAGCTGCAGACGGTTGTCTTCATCCTGAATTTGTATTTAATCCTCATCCTAACTTTTGTTTCTTTCCTAAGTTTAAAAAAGCATATTTACCCTAGTACAGAGTTCTACTAATACTGATGTAACATTTAGGTGACAGATTAATACATTTTTTGTTTGGATTGGCCTCCCTAAATCTTTTTGACATAACAACAGTTCACCCATGGGATGCTAATGCACAGAGTTTACCCCGAGTCTAGGATCAGTGAAATCATCATCACTCTAGGCCTTCTAAGAGTGGAGTCCAAACTGCCTCAGCATCGCAGGGGGCCCATTCTAATGAAGACAAAGTCCTCCACCCGTTTCCAAAACATTGAGGGGCCACTCAAATGTAAGGGGCAGTCGAACCGAAGCTGCAGGCGTTTGTAATAATTCAGATTTTTTATTTAATCCTCATCCTAACTTTTGTTTGTTTCCTAAATTTAAAAAAGCATATTTACCCTAGGACAGAGATCTACTAACACTGATGTAACATTTAGGTGACAGATTAATAAATTTTTTGGTTGGATTGGCTAACCTAAATCTTTTTGACATAACAACAGTTCGCCCATGGGATGCTAATGCACAGAGTTTACCCCGTGTCTAGGATCAGCGAAATCATCATCACTCTAGGCCTTCTAAGAGTGGAGTCCAAACTGCCTCAGCATCGCAGGGGGCCCATTCTAATGAAGACAAAGTCCTCCACCCGTTTCCAAAACATTGAGGGGCCACTCAAATGTAAGGGGCAGTCGAACCGAAGCTGCAGGCGTTTGTAATAATTCAGATTTTTTATTTAATCCTCATCCTAACTTTTGTTTGTTTCCTAAATTTAAAAAAGCATATTTACCCTAGGACAGAGATCTACTAACACTGATGTAACATTTAGGTGACAGATTAATACATTTTTTGGTTGGATTGGCTAACCTAAATCTTTTTGACATAACAACAGTTCGCCCATGGGATGCTAATGCACAGAGTCCACTACGGGTCTAGGATCAGTGAAATCACTATCACTCTAGGCCTTCTAAGAGTGGAGTCCAAACTGCCTCAGCATCGCAGGGGGGCCCATTCTAATGAAGACAAAGTCCTCCACCCGTTTCCAAAACATTGAGGGGCCACTCAAAAGAAAGGGGCAGTCGAGCCGAAGCTGCAGACGGTTGTCTTCATCCTGAATTTGTATTTAATCCTCATCCTAACTTTTGTTTCTTTCCTAAGTTTAAAAAAGCATATTTACCCTAGTACAGAGTTCTACTAATACTGATGTAACATTTAGGTGACAGATTAATACATTTTTTGTTTGGATTGGCCTCCCTAAATCTTTTTGACATAACAACCGTTCACCCATGGGATGCTAATGCACAGAGTTTACCCCGAGTCTAGGATCAGTGAAATCATCATCACTCTAGGCCTTCTAAGAGTGGAGTCCAAACTGCCTCAGCATCGCAGGGGGCCCATTCTAATGAAGACAAAGTCCTCCACCCGTTTCCAAAACATTGAGGGGCCACTCAAATGTAAGGGGCAGTCGAACCGAAGCTGCAGGCGTTTGTAATAATTCAGATTTTTTATTTAATCCTCATCCTAACTTTTGTTTGTTTCCTAAATTTAAAAAAGCATATTTACCCTAGGACAGAGATCTACTAACACTGATGTAACATTTAGGTGACAGATTAATACATTTTTTGGTTGGATTGGCTAACCTAAATCTTTTTGACATAACAACAGTTCGCCCATGGGATGCTAATGCACAGAGTCCACTACGGGTCTAGGATCAGTGAAATCACTATCACTCTAGGCCTTCTAAGAGTGGAGTCCAAACTGCCTCAGCATCGCAGGGGGGCCCATTCTAATGAAGACAATGTCCTCCACCCGTTTCCAAAACATTGAAGGCCACTCAAAAGAAAGGGGCAGTCGAGCCGAAGCTGCAGACGGTTGTCTACATCCTGAATTTGTATTTAATCCTCATCCTAACTTTTGTTTCATTCCTAAGTTTAAAAAAGCATATTTACCCTAGTACAGAGTTCTACTAATACTGATGTAACATTTAGTTGACAGATTAATCAATTTTTTATTTGGATTGGCCTCCCTAAATCTTTTTGACATAACAACAGTTCGCCCATGGTATGCTAATGCACAGAGTTTACCCCGTGTCTAGGATCAGTGAAATCATCATCACTCTAGGCCTTCTAAGAGTGGAGTCCAAACTGCCTCAGCATCGCAGGGGGCCCATTCTAATGAAGACAAAGTCCTCCACCCGTTTCCAAAACATTGAGGGGCCACTCAAATGTAAGGGGCAGTCGAACCGAAGCTGCAGACGTTTGTAATAATTCTGATTTTTTATTTAATCCTCATCCTAAATTTTGTTTGTTTCCTAAGTTTAAAAAAGCATATCTACCCTAGGACAGAGATCTACTAACACTGATGTAACATTTAGGTGACAGATTAATAAATTTTTTGGTTGGATTGGCTAACCTAAATCTTTTTGACATCACAACAGTTCGCCCATGGGATGCTAATGCACAGAGTTTACCCCGGGTCTAGGATCAGTGAAATCACTATCACTCTAGGCCTTCTAAGAGTGGAGTCAAAACTGCCTCAGCATCGCAGGGGGGCCCATTCTAATGAAGACAAAGTCCTCCACCCGTTTCCAAAACATTGAGGGGCCACTCAAAAGAAAGGGGCAGTCGAGCCGAAGCTGCAGACGGTTGTCTTCATCCTGAATTTTTATTTAATCCTCATCCTAACTTTTGTTTCTTTCCTAAGTTTAAAAAAGCATATTTACCCTAGTACAGAGTTCTACTAATACTGATGTAACATTTAGTTGACAGATTAATCAATTTTTTGTTTGGATTGGCCTCCCTAAATCTTTTTGACATAACAACAGTTCGCCCATGGGATGCTAATGCACAGAGTTTACCCCGGGTCCAGGATCAGTGAAATCATCATCACTCAAGGCCTTCTAAGAGTGGAGTCCAAACTGCCTCAGCATCGCAGGGGGCCCATTCTAATGAAGACAAAGTCCTCCACCCGTTTCCAAAACATTGAGGGGCCACTCAAATGTAAGGGACAGTCGAACCGAAGCTGCAGGCGTTTGTAATAATTCAGATTTTTTATTTAATCCTCATCCTAACTTTTGTTTGTTTCCTAAATTTAAAAAAGCATATTTACCCTAGTACAGAGTTCTACTAATACTGATGTAACATTTAGGTGACAGATTAATCAATTTTTTATTTGGATTGGCCTCCCTAAATCTTTTTGACATAACAACAGTTCGCCCATGGGACGCTAATGCACAGAGTTTACCCCGTGTCTAGGATCAGTGAAATCATCATCACTCTAGGCCTTCTAAGAGTGGAGTCCAAACTGCCTCAGCATCGCAGGGGTCCCATTCTAATGAAGACAAAGTCCTCCACCCGTTTCCAAAACATTGAGGGGCCACTCAAATGTAAGGGGCAGTCGAACCGAAGCTGCAGACGTTTGTAATAATTCTGATTTTTTATTTAATCCTCATCCTAACTTTTGTTTGTTTCCTAAGTTTAAAAAAGCATATCTACCCTAGGACAGAGATCTACTAACAATGATGTAACATTTAGGTGACAGATTAATAAATTTTTTGGTTGGATTGGCTAACCTAAATCTTTTTGACATCACAACAGTTCGCCCATGGGATGCTAATGCACAGAGTCCACTACGGGTCTAGGATCAGTGAAATCACTATCACTCTAGGCCTTCTAAGAGTGGAGTCCAAACTGCCTCAGCATCGCAGGGGGGCCCATTCTAATGAAGACAAAGTCCTCCACCCGTTTCCAAAACATTGAGGGGCCACTCAAAAGAAAGGGGCAGTCGAGCCGAAGCTGCAGACGGTTGTCTTCATCCTGAATTTTTATTTAATCCTCATCCTAACTTTTGTTTCTTTCCTAAGTTTAAAAAAGCATATTTACCCTAGTACAGAGTTCTACTAATACTGATGTAACATTTAGGTGACAGATTAATCAATTTTTTATTTGGATTGGCCTCCCTAAATCTTTTTAACATAACAACAGTTCGCCCATGGGATGCTAATGCACAGAGTTTACCCCGTGTCTAGGATCAGTGAAATCATCATCACTCTAGGCCTTCTAAGAGTGGAGTCCAAACTGCCTCAGCATCGCAGGGGGCCCATTCTAATGAAGACAAAGTCTAAAAAAGCATATTTACCCTAGTACAGAGTTCTACTAATACTGATGTAACATTTAGGTGACAGATTAATACATTTTTTGTTTGGATTGGCCTCCCTAAATCTTTTTGACATAACAACAGTTCGCCCATGGGATGCTAATGCACAGAGTTTACCCCGAGTCTAGGATCAGTGAAATCATCATCACTCTAGGCCTTCTAAGAGTGGAGTCCAAACAGATTAATACATTTAATCTACCCCTTAATCCTCATCCTAACTTTTGTTTCTTTCCTAAGTTTAAAAAAGCATATTTACCCTAGTACAGAGTTCTACTAATACTGATGTAACATTTAGGTGACAGATTAATCAATTTTTTATTTGGATTGGCCTCCCTAAATCTTTTTAACATAACAACAGTTCGCCCATGGGATGCTAATGCACAGAGTTTACCCCGTGTCTAGGATCAGTGAAATCATCATCACTCTAGGCCTTCTAAGAGTGGAGTCCAAACTGCCTCAGCATCGCAGGGGGCCCATTCTAATGAAGACAAAGTCCTCCACCCGTTTCCAAAACATTGAGGGGCCACTCACATGTAAGGGGCAGTCGAACCGAAGCTGCAGACTTTTGTAATAATTCTGATTTTTTATTTAATCCTCATCCTAACTTTTGTTTGTTTCCTAAATTTAAAAAAGCATATTTACCCTAGGACAGAGATCTACTAACACTGATGTAACATTTAGGTGACAGATTAATACATTTTTTGGTTGGATTGGCTAACCTAAATCTTTTTGACATAACAACAGTTCGCCCATGGGATGCTAATGCACAGAGTCCACTACGGGTCTAGGATCAGTGAAATCACTATCACTCTAGGCCTTCTAAGAGTGGAGTCCAAACTGCCTCAGCATCGCAGGGGGGCCCATTCTAATGAAGACAATGTCCTCCACCCGTTTCCAAAACATTGAGGGGCCACTCAAAAGAAAGGGGCAGTCGAGCCGAAGCTGCAGACGGTTGTCTTCATCCTGAATTTGTATTTAATCCTCATCCTAACTTTTGTTTCTTTCCTAAGTTTAAAAAAGCATATTTACCCTAGTACAGAGTTCTACTAATACTGATGTAACATTTAGGTGACAGATTAATCAATTTTTTATTTGTATTGGCCTCCCTAAATCTTTTTCACATAACAACAGTTCGCCCATGGGATGCTAATGCACAGAGTTTACCCCGAGTCTAGGATCAGTGAAATCATCATCACTCTAGGCCTTCTAAGAGTGGAGTCCAAACTGCCTCAGCATCGCCGGGGGCACATTCTAATGAAGACAAAGTCCTCCACCCGTTTCCAAAACATTGAGGGGCCACTCAAATGTAAGGGGCAGTCCAACCGAAGCTGCAGGCGTTTGTAATAATTCAGATTTTTTATTTAATCCTCATCCTAACTTTTGTTTGTTTCCTAAATTTAAAAAAGCATATTTACCCTAGGACAGAGATCTACTAACACTGATGTAACATTTAGGTGACAGATTAATACATTTTTTGGTTGGATTGGCTAACCTAAATCTTTTTGACATAACAACAGTTCGCCCATGGGATGCTAATGCACAGAGTCCACTACGGGTCTAGGATCAGTGAAATCACTATCACTCTAGGCCTTCTAAGAGTGGAGTCCAAACTGCCTCAGCATCACAGGGGGGCCCATTCTAATGAAGACAAAGTCCTCCACCCGTTTCCAAAACAGTGAGGGGCCACTCAAAAGAAAGGGGCAGTCGAGCCGAAGCTGCAGACTTTTGTAATAATTCAGATTTTTTATTTAATCCTCATCCTAACTTTTGTTTCTTTCCTAAGTTTAAAAAAGCATATTTAACCTAGTACAGAGTTCTACTAATACTGATGTAACATTTAGGTGACAGATTAATCAATTTTTTATTTGGATTGGCCTCCCTAAATCTTTTTAACATAACAACAGTTCGCCCATGGGATGCTAATGCACAGAGTTTACCCCGTGTCTAGGATCAGTGAAATCATCATCACTCTAGGCCTTCTAAAAGTGGAGTCCAAACTGCCTCAGCATCGCAGGGGGCCCATTCTAATGAAGACAAAGTCCTCCACCCGTTTCCAAAACATTGAGGGGCCACTCACATGTAAGGGGCAGTCGAACCGAAGCTGCAGACTTTTGTAATAATTCTGATTTTTTATTTAATCCTCATCCTAACTTTTGTTTGTTTCCTAAGTTTAAAAAAGCATATTTACCCTAGGACAGAGATCTACTAACACTGATGTAACATTTAGGTGACAGATTAATACAATTTTTGGTTGGATTGGCTAACCTAAATCTTTTTGACATAACAACAGTTCGCCCATGGGATGCTAATGCACAGAGTCCACTACGGGTCTAGGATCAGTGAAATCACTATCACTCTAGGCCTTCTAAGAGTGGAGTCCAAACTGCCTCAGCATGGCAGGGGGGCCCATTCTAATGAAGACAATGTCCTCCACCCGTTTCCAAAACATTGAGGGGCCACTCAAAAGAAAGGGGCGGTCGAGCCGAAGCTGCAGACGGTTGTCTTCATCCTGAATTTGTGTTTAATCCTTATCCTAACTTTTGTTTCTTTCCTAAGTTTAAAAAAGCATATTTACCCTAGTACAGAGTTCTACTAATACTGATGTAACATTTAGTTGACAGATTAATCAATTTTTTGTTTGGATTGGCCTCCCTAAATCTTTTTGACATAACAACAGTTCGCCCATGGGATGCTAATGCACAGAGTTTACCCCGAGTCTAGGATCAGTGAAATCATCATCACTCTAGGCCTTCTAAGAGTGGAGTCCAAACTGCCTCAGCATCGCAGGGGGCCCATTCTAATGAAGACAAAGTCCTCCACCCGTTTCCAAAACATTGAGGGGCCACTCAAATGTAAGGGGCAGTCGAACCGAAGCTGCAGGCGTTTGTAATAATTCAGATTTTTTATTTAATCCTTCATCTTAACTTTTGTTTGTTTCCTAAATTTAAAAAAGCATATTTACCCTAGGACAGAGATCTACTAACACTGATGTAACATTTAGGTGACAGATTAATACATTTTTTGGTTGGATTGGCTAACCTAAATCTTTTTGACATAACAACAGTTCGCCCATGGGATGCTAATGCACAGAGTCCACTACGGGTCTAGGATCAGTGAAATCACTATCACTCTAGGCCTTCTAAGAGTGGAGTCCAAACTGCCTCAGCATCGCAGGGGGGCCCATTCTAATGAAGACAATGTCCTCCACCCGTTTCCAAAACATTGAGGGGCCACTCAAAAGAAAGGGGCAGTCGAGCCGAAGCTGCAGACGGTTGTCTTCATCCTGAATTTGTATTTAATCCTCATCCTAACTTTTGTTTCTTTCCTAAGTTTAAAAAAGCATATTTACCCTAGTACAGAGTTCTACTAATACTGATGTAACATTTAGGTGACAGATTAATCAATTTTTTATTTGGATTGGCCTCCCTAAATCTTTTTGACATAACAACAGTTCGCCCATGGGATGCTAATGCAGAGTTTACCCCGTGTCTAGGATCAGTGAAATCATCATCACTCTAGGCCTTCTAAGAGTGGAGTCCAAACTGCCTCAGCATCGCAGGGGGCCCATTCTAATGAAGACAAAGTCCTCCACCCGTTTCCAAAACATTGAGGGGCCACTCAAATGTAAGGGGCAGTCGAACCGAAGCTGCAGACGTTTGTAATAATTCTGATTTTTTATTTAATCCTCATCCTAACTTTTGTTTGTTTCCTAAGTTTAAAAAAGCATATCTACCCTAGGACAGAGATCTACTAACACTGATGTAACATTTAGGTGACAGATTAATACATTTTTTGGTTGGATTGGCTAACCTAAATCTTTTTGACATCACAACAGTTCGCCCATGGGATGCTAATGCACAGAGTCCACTACGGGTCTAGGATCAGTGAAATCACTATCACTCTAGGCCTTCTAAGAGTGGAGTCCAAACTGCCTCAGCATCGCAGGGGGGCCCATTCTAATGAAGACAAAGTCCTCCACCCGTTTCCAAAACATTGAGGGGCCACTCAAAAGAAAGGGGCAGTCGAGCCGAAGCTGCAGACGGTTGTCTTCATCCTGAATTTTTATTTAATCCTCATCCTAACTTTTGTTTCTTTCCTAAGTTTAAAAAAGCATATTTACCCTAGTACAGAGTTCTACTAATACTGATGTAACATTTAGGTGACAGATTAATACATTTTTTGTTTGGATTGGCCTCCCTAAATCTTTTTGACATAACAACAGTTCGCCCATGGGATGCTAATGCACAGAGTTTACCCCGAGTCTAGGATCAGTGAAATCATCATCACTCTAGGCTTTCTAAGAGTGGAGTCCAAACTGCCTCAGCATCGCAGGGGGCCCATTCTAATGAAGACAAAGTCCTCCACCCGTTTCCAAAACATTGAGGGGCCACTCAAATGTAAGGGGCAGTCGAACCGAAGCTGCAGACGTTTGTAATAATTCTGATTTTTTATTTAATCCTCATCCTAACTTTTGTTTGTTTCCTAAGTTTAAAAAAGCATATCTACCCTAGGACAGAGATCTACTAACACTGATGTAACATTTAGGTGACAGATTAATACATTTTTTGGTTGGATTGGCTAACCTAAATCTTTTTGACATCACAACAGTTCGCCCATGGGATGCTAATGCACAGAGTCCACTACGGGTCTAGGATCAGTGAAATCACTATCACTCTAGGCCTTCTAAGAGTGGAGTCCAAACTGCCTCAGCATCGCAGGGGGGCCCATTCTAATGAAGACAAAGTCCTCCACCCGTTTCCAAAACATTGAGGGGCCACTCAAAAGAAAGGGGCAGTCGAGCCGAAGCTGCAGACGGTTGTCTTCATCCTGAATTTTTATTTAATCCTCATCCTAACTTTTGTTTCTTTCCTAAGTTTAAAAAAGCATATTTACCCTAGTACAGAGTTCTACTAATACTGATGTAACATTTAGGTGACAGATTAATACATTTTTTGTTTGGATTGGCCTCCCTAAATCTTTTTGACATAACAACAGTTCGCCCATGGGATGCTAATGCACAGAGTTTACCCCGAGTCTAGGATCAGTGAAATCATCATCACTCTAGGCCTTCTAAGAGTGGAGTCCAAACTGCCTCAGCATCGCCGGGGGCACATTCTAATGAAGACAAAGTCCTCCACCCGTTTCCAAAACATTGAGGGGCCACTCAAATGTAAGGGGCAGTCGAACCGAAGCTGCAGGCGTTTGTAATAATTCAGATTTTTTATTTAATCCTCATCCTAACTTTTGTTTGTTTCCTAAATTTAAAAAAGCATATTTACCCTAGGACAGAGATCTACTAACACTGATGTAACATTTAGGTGACAGATTAATACATTTTTTGGTTGGATTGGCTAACCTAAATCTTTTTGACATAACAACAGTTCGCCCATGGGATGCTAATGCACAGAGTCCACTACGGGTCTAGGATCAGTGAAATCACTATCACTCTAGGCCTTCTAAGAGTGGAGTCCAAACTGCCTCAGCATCACAGTGGGGCCCATTCTAATGAAGACAAAGTCCTCCACCCGTTTCCAAAACAGTGAGGGGCCACTCAAAAGAAAGGGGCAGTTGAGCCGAAGCTGCAGACTTTTGTAATAATTCTGATTTTTTATTTAATCCTCATCCTAACTTTTGTTTCTTTCCTAAGTTTAAAAAAGCATATTTACCCTAGTACAGAGTTCTACTAATACTGATGTAACATTTAGGTGACAGATTAATCAATTTTTTATTTGGATTGGCCTCCCTAAATCTTTTTAACATAACAACAGTTCGCCCATGGGATGCTAATGCACAGAGTTTACCCCATGTCTAGGATCAGTGAAATCATCATCACTCTAGGCCTTCTAAAAGTGGAGTCCAAACTGCCTCAGCATCGCAGGGGGCCCATTCTAATGAAGACAAAGTCCTCCACCCGTTTCCAAAACATTGAGGGGCCACTCACATGTAAGGGGCAGTCGAACCGAAGCTGCAGACTTTTGTAATAATTCTGATTTTTTATTTAATCCTCATCCTAACTTTTGTTTGTTTCCTAAATTTAAAAAAGCATATTTACCCTAGGACAGAGATCTACTAACACTGATGTAACATTTAGGTGACAGATTAATACATTTTTTGGTTGGATTGGCTAACCTAAATCTTTTTGACATAACAACAGTTTGCCCATGGGATGCTAATGCACAGAGTCCACTACGGGTCTAGGATCAGTGAAATCACTATCACTCTAGGCCTTCTAAGAGTGGAGTCCAAACTGCCTCAGCATCGCAGGGGGGCCCATTCTAATGAAGACAATGTCCTCCACCCGTTTCCAAAACATTGAGGGGCCACTCAAAAGAAAGGGGCAGTCGAGCCGAAGCTGCAGACGGTTGTCTTCATCCTGAATTTGTATTTAATCCTCATCCTAACTTTTGTTTCTTTCCTAAGTTTAAAAAAGCATATTTACCCTAGTACAGAGTTCTACTAATACTGATGTAACATTTAGGTGACAGATTAATCAATTTTTTATTTGGATTGGCCTCCCTAAATCTTTTTGACATAACAACAGTTCGCCCATGGGATGCTAATGCAGAGTTTACCCCGTGTCTAGGATCAGTGAAATCATCATCACTCTAGGCCTTCTAAGAGTGGAGTCCAAACTGCCTCAGCATCGCAGGGGGCCCATTCTAATGAAGACAAAGTCCTCCACCCGTTTCCAAAACATTGAGGGGCCACTCAAATGTAAGGGGCAGTCGAACCGAAGCTGCAGACGTTTGTAATAATTCTGATTTTTTATTTAATCCTCATCCTAACTTTTGTTTGTTTCCTAAGTTTAAAAAAGCATATCTACCCTAGGACAGAGATCTACTAACACTGATGTAACATTTAGGTGACAGATTAATACATTTTTTGGTTGGATTGGCTAACCTAAATCTTTTTGACATCACAACAGTTCGCCCATGGGATGCTAATGCACAGAGTCCACTACGGGTCTAGGATCAGTGAAATCACTATCACTCTAGGCCTTCTAAGAGTGGAGTCCAAACTGCCTCAGCATCGCAGGGGGGCCCATTCTAATGAAGACAAAGTCCTCCACCCGTTTCCAAAACATTGAGGGGCCACTCAAAAGAAAGGGGCAGTCGAGCCGAAGCTGCAGACGGTTGTCTTCATCCTGAATTTTTATTTAATCCTCATCCTAACTTTTGTTTCTTTCCTAAGTTTAAAAAAGCATATTTACCCTAGTACAGAGTTCTACTAATACTGATGTAACATTTAGGTGACAGATTAATACATTTTTTGTTTGGATTGGCCTCCCTAAATCTTTTTGACATAACAACAGTTCGCCCATGGGATGCTAATGCACAGAGTTTACCCCGAGTCTAGGATCAGTGAAATCATCATCACTCTAGGCCTTCTAAGAGTGGAGTCCAAACTGCCTCAGCATCGCCGGGGGCACATTCTAATGAAGACAAAGTCCTCCACCCGTTTCCAAAACATTGAGGGGCCACTCAAATGTAAGGGGCAGTCGAACCGAAGCTGCAGGCGTTTGTAATAATTCAGATTTTTTATTTAATCCTCATCCTAACTTTTGTTTGTTTCCTAAATTTAAAAAAGCATATTTACCCTAGGACAGAGATCTACTAACACTGATGTAACATTTAGGTGACAGATTAATACATTTTTTGGTTGGATTGGCTAACCTAAATCTTTTTGACATAACAACAGTTCGCCCATGGGATGCTAATGCACAGAGTCCACTACGGGTCTAGGATCAGTGAAATCACTATCACTCTAGGCCTTCTAAGAGTGGAGTCCAAACTGCCTCAGCATCACAGTGGGGCCCATTCTAATGAAGACAAAGTCCTCCACCCGTTTCCAAAACAGTGAGGGGCCACTCAAAAGAAAGGGGCAGTTGAGCCGAAGCTGCAGACTTTTGTAATAATTCTGATTTTTTATTTAATCCTCATCCTAACTTTTGTTTCTTTCCTAAGTTTAAAAAAGCATATTTACCCTAGTACAGAGTTCTACTAATACTGATGTAACATTTAGGTGACAGATTAATCAATTTTTTATTTGGATTGGCCTCCCTAAATCTTTTTAACATAACAACAGTTCGCCCATGGGATGCTAATGCACAGAGTTTACCCCATGTCTAGGATCAGTGAAATCATCATCACTCTAGGCCTTCTAAAAGTGGAGTCCAAACTGCCTCAGCATCGCAGGGGGCCCATTCTAATGAAGACAAAGTCCTCCACCCGTTTCCAAAACATTGAGGGGCCACTCACATGTAAGGGGCAGTCGAACCGAAGCTGCAGACTTTTGTAATAATTCTGATTTTTTATTTAATCCTCATCCTAACTTTTGTTTGTTTCCTAAATTTAAAAAAGCATATTTACCCTAGGACAGAGATCTACTAACACTGATGTAACATTTAGGTGACAGATTAATACATTTTTTGGTTGGATTGGCTAACCTAAATCTTTTTGACATAACAACAGTTCGCCCATGGGATGCTAATGCACAGAGTCCACTACGGGTCTAGGATCAGTGAAATCACTATCACTCTAGGCCTTCTAAGAGTGGAGTCCAAACTGCCTCAGCATCGCAGGGGGGCCCATTCTAATGAAGACAATGTCCTCCACCCGTTTCCAAAACATTGAGGGGCCACTCAAAAGAAAGGGGCAGTCGAGCCGAAGCTGCAGACGGTTGTCTTCATCCTGAATTTGTATTTAATCCTCATCCTAACTTTTGTTTCTTTCCTAAGTTTAAAAAAGCATATTTACCCTAGTACAGAGTTCTACTAATACTGATGTAACATTTAGGTGACAGATTAATCAATTTTTTATTTGGATTGGCCTCCCTAAATCTTTTTGACATAACAACAGTTCGCCCATGGGATGCTAATGCAGAGTTTACCCCGTGTCTAGGATCAGTGAAATCATCATCACTCTAGGCCTTCTAAGAGTGGAGTCCAAACTGCCTCAGCATCGCAGGGGGCCCATTCTAATGAAGACAAAGTCCTCCACCCGTTTCCAAAACATTGAGGGGCCACTCAAATGTAAGGGGCAGTCGAACCGAAGCTGCAGACGTTTGTAATAATTCTGATTTTTTATTTAATCCTCATCCTAACTTTTGTTTGTTTCCTAAGTTTAAAAAAGCATATCTACCCTAGGACAGAGATCTACTAACACTGATGTAACATTTAGGTGACAGATTAATACATTTTTTGGTTGGATTGGCTAACCTAAATCTTTTTGACATCACAACAGTTCGCCCATGGGATGCTAATGCACAGAGTCCACTACGGGTCTAGGATCAGTGAAATCACTATCACTCTAGGCCTTCTAAGAGTGGAGTCCAAACTGCCTCAGCATCGCAGGGGGGCCCATTCTAATGAAGACAAAGTCCTCCACCCGTTTCCAAAACATTGAGGGGCCACTCAAAAGAAAGGGGCAGTCGAGCCGAAGCTGCAGACGGTTGTCTTCATCCTGAATTTTTATTTAATCCTCATCCTAACTTTTGTTTCTTTCCTAAGTTTAAAAAAACATATTTACCCTAGTACAGAGTTCTACTAATACTGATGTAACATTTAGGTGACAGATTAATACATTTTTTGTTTGGATTGGCCTCCCTAAATCTTTTTGACATAACAACAGTTCGCCCATGGGATGCTAATGCACAGAGTTTACCCCGAGTCTAGGATCAGTGAAATCATCATCACTCTAGGCCTTCTAAGAGTGGAGTCCAAACTGCCTCAGCATCGCCGGGGGCACATTCTAATGAAGACAAAGTCCTCCACCCGTTTCCAAAACATTGAGGGGCCACTCAAATGTAAGGGGCAGTCGAACCGAAGCTGCAGGCGTTTGTAATAATTCAGATTTTTTATTTAATCCTCATCCTAACTTTTGTTTGTTTCCTAAATTTAAAAAAGCATATTTACCCTAGGACAGAGATCTACTAACACTGATGTAACATTTAGGTGACAGATTAATACATTTTTTGGTTGGATTGGCTAACCTAAATCTTTTTGACATAACAACAGTTCGCCCATGGGATGCTAATGCACAGAGTCCACTACGGGTCTAGGATCAGTGAAATCACTATCACTCTAGGCCTTCTAAGAGTGGAGTCCAAACTGCCTCAGCATCACAGTGGGGCCCATTCTAATGAAGACAAAGTCCTCCACCCGTTTCCAAAACAGTGAGGGGCCACTCAAAAGAAAGGGGCAGTTGAGCCGAAGCTGCAGACTTTTGTAATAATTCTGATTTTTTATTTAATCCTCATCCTAACTTTTGTTTCTTTCCTAAGTTTAAAAAAGCATATTTACCCTAGTACAGAGTTCTACTAATACTGATGTAACATTTAGGTGACAGATTAATCAATTTTTTATTTGGATTGGCCTCCCTAAATCTTTTTAACATAACAACAGTTCGCCCATGGGATGCTAATGCACAGAGTTTACCCCATGTCTAGGATCAGTGAAATCATCATCACTCTAGGCCTTCTAAAAGTGGAGTCCAAACTGCCTCAGCATCGCAGGGGGCCCATTCTAATGAAGACAAAGTCCTCCACCCGTTTCCAAAACATTGAGGGGCCACTCACATGTAAGGGGCAGTCGAACCGAAGCTGCAGACTTTTGTAATAATTCTGATTTTTTATTTAATCCTCATCCTAACTTTTGTTTGTTTCCTAAGTTTAAAAAAGCATATTTACCCTAGGACAGAGATCTACTAACACTGATGTAACATTTAGGTGACAGATTAATACATTTTTTGGTTGGATTGGCTAACCTAAATCTTTTTGACATAACAACAGTTCGCCCATGGGATGCTAATGCACAGAGTCCACTACGGGTCTAGGATCAGTGAAATCACTATCACTCTAGGCCTTCTAAGAGTGGAGTCCAAACTGCCTCAGCATGGCAGGGGGGCCCATTCTAATGAAGACAATGTCCTCCACCCGTTTCCAAAACATTGAGGGGCCACTCAAAAGAAAGGGGCAGTCGAGCCGAAGCTGCAGACGGTTGTCTTCATCCTGAATTTTTATTTAATCCTCATCCTAACTTTTGTTTCTTTCCTAAGTTTAAAAAAGCCTATTTACCCTAGTACAGAGTTCTACTAATACTGATGTAACATTTAGGTGACAGATTAATCAATTTTTTATTTGGATTGGCCTCCCTAAATCTTTTTAACATAACAACAGTTCGCCCATGGGATGCTAATGCACAGAGTTTACCCCGTGTCTAGGATCAGTGAAATCATCATCACTCTAGGCCTTCTAAGAGTGGAGTCCAAACTGCCTCAGCATCGCAGGGGGCCCATTCTAATGAAGATAAAGTCCTCCACCCTTTCCAAAACATTGAGGGGCCACTCACATGTAAGGGGCAGTCGAACTGAAGCTGCAGACGTTTGTAATAATTCAGATTTTTTATTTAATCCTCATCCTAACTTTTGTTTGTTTCCTAAGTTTAAAAAAGCATATCTACCCTAGGACAGAGATCTACTAACACTGATGTAACATTTAGGTGACAGATTAATACATTTTTTGGTTGGATTGGCTAACCTAAATCTTTTTGACATCACAACAGTTCGCCCATGGGATGCTAATGCACAGAGTCCACTACGGGTCTAGGATCAGTGAAATCACTATCACTCTAGGCCTTCTAAGAGTGGAGTCCAAACTGCCTCAGCATCGCAGGGGGGCCCATTCTAATGAAGACAAAGTCCTCCACCCGTTTCCAAAACATTGAGGGGCCACTCAAAAGAAAGGGGCAGTCCAGCCGAAGCTGCAGACGGTTGTCTTCATCCTGAATTTTTATTTAATCCTCATCCTAACTTTTGTTTCTTTCCTAAGTTTAAAAAAGCATATTTACCCTAGTACAGAGTTCTACTAATACTGATGTAACATTTAGGTGACAGATTAATACATTTTTTGTTTGGATTGGCCTCCCTAAATCTTTTTGACATAACAACAGTTCGCCCATGGGATGCTAATGCACAGAGTTTACCCCGAGTCTAGGATCAGTGAAATCATCATCACTCTAGGCCTTCTAAGAGTGGAGTCCAAACTGCCTCAGCATCGCCGGGGGCCCATTCTAATGAAGACAAAGTCCTCCACCCGTTTCCAAAACATTGAGTGGCCACTCAAATGTAAGGGGCAGTTGAATCGAAGCTGCAGACGTTTGTAATAATTCAGATTTTTTATTTAATCCTCATCCTAACTTTTGTTTGTTTCCTAAATTTAAAAAAGCATATTTACCCTAGGACAGAGATCTACTAACACTGATGTAACATTTAGGTGACAGATTAATACATTTTTTGGTTGGATTGGCTAACCTAAATCTTTTTGACATAACAATAGTTCGCCCATGGGATGCTAATGCACAGAGTTTACCCCGGGTCCAGGATCAGTGAAATCATCATCACTCTAGGCCTTCTAAGAGTGGAGTCCAAACTGCCTCAGCATCGCCGGGGGCCCATTCTAATGAAGACAAAGTCCTCCACCCGTTTCCAAAACATTGAGGGGTCACTCAAATGTAAGGGGCAGTTGAATCGAAGCTGCAGACGTTTGTAATAATTCAGATTTTTTATTTAATCCTCATCCTAACTTTTGTTTGTTTCCTAAATTTAAAAAAGCATATTTACCCTAGGACAGAGATCTACTAACACTGATGTAACATTTAGGTGACAGATTAATACATTTTTTGGTTGGATTGGCTAACCTAAATCTTTTTGACATAACAACAGTTCGCCCATGGGATGCTAATGCACAGAGTCCACTACGGGTCTAGGATCAGTGAAATCACTATCACTCTAGGCCTTCTAAGAGTGGAGTCCAAACTGCCTCAGCATGGCAGGGGGGCCCATTCTAATGAAGACAATGTCCTCCACCCGTTTCCAAAACATTGAGGGGCCACTCAAAAGAAAGGGGCAGTCGAGCCGAAGCTGCAGACGGTTGTCTTCATCCTGAATTTTTATTTAATCCTCATCCTAACTTTTGTTTCTTTCCTAAGTTTAAAAAAGCATATTTACCCTAGTACAGAGTTCTACTAATACTGATGTATCATTTAGTTGACAGATTAATCAATTTTTTGTTTGGATTGGCCTCCCTAAATCTTTTTGACATAACAACAGTTCGCCCATGGGATGCTAATGCACAGAGTTTACCCCGGGTCCAGGATCAGTGAAATCATCATCACTCTAGGCCTTCTAAGAGTGGTGTCCAAACTGCCTCAGCATCGCAGGGGGCCCATTCTAATGAAGACAAAGCCCTCCACCCTTTTCCAAAACATTGAGGGGCCACTCAAATGTAAGGGGCAGTCGAACCGAAGCTGCAGGCGTTTGTAATAATTCAGATTTTTTATTTAATCCTCATCCTAACTTTTGTTTGTTTCCTAAGTTTAAAAAAGCATATTTACCCTAGGACAGAGATCTACTAACACTGATGTAACATTTAGGTGACAGATTAAAACATTTTTTTGATTGGATTGGCTAACCTAAATCTTTTTGACATAACAACAGTTCGTTCGCTCATGGGATGCTAATGCACAGAGTCCACTACGGGTCTAGGATCAGTGAAATCACTATCACTCTAGGCCTTCTAAGAGTAAAGTCCAAACTGCCTCAGCATCACAGGGGGGCCCATTCTATTGAAGACAAAGTCTTCCATCCGTTTCCAAAACATTGAGGGGCCACTCAAAAGAAAGGGGCAGTCGAGCCGAAGCTGCAGACGGTTGTCTTCATCCTGTATTTTTATTTAATCCTCATCCTAACTTTTGTTTATTTCCTAAGTTTAAAAAAGCATATTTACCCTAGTACAGAGTTCTACTAATGCTGATGTAACATTTAAGTGACAGATTAATCAATTTTTTGTTTGGATTGGCCTCCCTAAATCTTTTTGACATAACAACAGTTCGCCAATGGGATGCTAATGCACAGAGTTTACCCCGAGTCTAGGATCAGTGAAATCATCATCACTCTAGGCCTTCTAAGAGTGGAGTCCAAACTGCCTCAGCATCGCAGGGGGCCCATTCTAATGAAGACAAAGTCCTCCACCCGTTTCCAAAACATTGAGGGGCCACTCAAATGTAAGGGGCAGTCGAACCGAAGCTGCAGACGTTTGTAATAATTATGATTTTTTTATTTAATCCTCATCCTAACTTTTGTTTGTTTCATAAGTTTAAAAAAGCATATTTACCCTAGGACAGAGATCTACTAACACTGATGTAACATTTAGGTGACAGATTTTTAAATTTTTGGGTTGGATTGGCTAACCTAAATCTTTTTGACATAACAACAGTTCGCCCATGGGATGCTAATGCACAGAGTCCACTACGGGTCTAGGATCAGTGAAATCACTATCACTCTAGGCCTTCTAAGAGTGGAGTCCAAACTGCCTCAGCATCGCAGGGGGGCCCATTCTAATGAAGACAAAGTCCTCCACCCGTTTCCAAAACATTAAGGGGCCACTCAAAAGTAAGGGGCAGTCGAGCCGAAGCTGCAGACGGTTGTCTTCATCCTGAATTTGTATTTAATCCTCATCCTAACTTTTGTTTCTTTCCTAAGTTTAAAAAAGCATATTTACCCTAGTACAGAGTTCTACTAATACTGATGTAACATTTAGTTGACAGATTAATCAATTTTTTGTTTGGATTGGCCTCCCTAAATCTTTTTGACATAACAACAGTTCGCCCATGGGATGCTAATGCACAGAGTTTACCCCGGGTCCAGGATCAGTGAAATCATCATCACTCTAGGCCTTCTAAGAGTGGAGTCCAAACTGCCTCAGCATCGCAGGGGGCCCATTCTATTGAAGACAAAGTCCTCCACCCTTTTCCAAAACATTGAGGGGCCGCTCAAATGTAAGGGGCAGTCGAACCGAAGCTGCAGGCGTTTGTAATAATTCAGATTTTTTATTTAATCCTCATCCTAACTTTTGTTTGTTTCCTACATTTAAAAAAGCATATTTACCCTAGGACAGAGATCTACTAACACTGATGTAACATTTAGGTGACAGATTAATACACTTTTTGGTTGGATTGGCTAACCAAAATCTTTTTGACATAACAACAGTTCGCCCATGGGATGCTAATGCACAGAGTCCACTACGGGTCTAGGATCAGTGAAATCACTATCACTCTAGGCCTTCTAAGAGTGGAGTCCAAACTGCCTCAGCATCGCAGGGGGGTCCATTCTAATGAAGACAAAGTCCTCCACCCGTTTCCAAAACATTGAGGGGCCACTCAAAAGAAAGGGGCAGTCGAGCCGAAGCTGCAGACGGTTGTCTTTATCCTGAATTTGTATTTAATCCTCATCCTAACTTTTCTTTCTTTCCTAAGTTTAAAAAAGCATATTTACCCTAGTACAGAGTTCTACTAATACTGATGTAACATTTAGTTGACAGATTAATCAATTTTTTGTTTGGATTGGCCTCCCTAAATCTTTTTGACAAAACAACAGTTCGCCCATGGGATGCTAATGCACAGAGTTTACCCCGGGTCCAGGATCAGTGAAATCATCATCACTCTAGGCCTTCTAAGAGTGGAGTCCAAACTGCCTCAGCATCGCAGGGGGCCCATTCTATTGAAGACAAAGTCCTCCACCCTTTTCCAAAACATTGAGGGGCCGCTCAAATGTAAGGGGCAGTCGAACCGAAGCTGCAGGCGTTTGTAATAATTCAGATTTTTTATTTAATCCTCATCCTAACTTTTGTTTGTTTCCTACATTTAAAAAAGCATATTTACCCTAGGACAGAGATCTACTAACGCTGATGTAACATTTAGGTGACAGATTAATAAATTTTTTGTTTGGATTGGCTAACCAAAATCGTTTTGACATAACAACAGTTCGCCCATGGGATGCTAATGCACAGAGTCCACTACGGGTCTAGGATCAGTGAAATCACTATCACTCTAGGCCTTCTAAGAGTGGAGTCCAAACTGCCTCAGCATCGCAGGGGGGCCCATTCTAATGAAGACAAAGTCCTCCACCCGTTTCCAAAACATTGAGGGGCCACTCAAAAGAAAGGGGCAGTCGAGCCGAAGCTGCAGACGGTTGTCTTCATCCTGAATTTGTATTTAATCCTCATCCTAACTTTTCTTTCTTTCCTGAGTTTAAAAAAGCATATTTACCCTAGTACAGAGTTCTACTAATACTGATGTAACATTTAGTTGACAGATTAATCAATTTTTTGTTTGGATTGGCCTCCCTAAATCTTTTTGACATAACAACAGTTCGCCCATGGGATGCTAATGCACAGAGTTTACCCCGGGTCCAGGATCAGTGAAATCATCATCACTCTAGGCCTTCTAAGAGTGGAGTCCAAACTGCCTCAGCATCGCAGGGGGCCCATTCTAATGAAGACAAAGTCCTCCACTCGTTTCCAAAACATTGAGGGGCCACTCAAATGTAAGGGGCAGTCGAACCGAAGCTGCAGACGTTAGTAATAATTCTGATTTTTTATTTAATCCTCATCCTAACTTTTGTTTGTTCCTAAGTTTAAAAAAGCATATTTACCCTAGGACAGAGATCTACTAACACTGATGTAACATTTAGGTGACAGATTAATACATTTTTTGGTTGGATTGGCTAACCTAAATCTTTTTGACATAACAACAGTTCGCCCATGGGATGCTAATGCACAGAGTCCACTACGGTTCTAGGATTAGTGAAATCACTATCACTCTAGGCCTTCTAAGAGTAAAGTCCAAACTGCCTCAGCATCAAAGGGGGGCCCATTCTAATGAAGACAAAGTCCTCCACCCGTTTCCAAAACATTGAGGGGCCACTCAAAAGAAAGGGGCAGTCGAGCCGAAGCTGCAGACGGTTGTCTTCATCCTGAATTTTTATTTAATCCTCATCCTAACTTTTGTTTCTTTCCTAAGTTTAAAAAAGCATATATACCCTAGTACAGAGTTCTACTAATACTGATGTAACATTTAGGTGACAGATTAATAAATTTTTTGTTTGGATTGGCCTCCATAAATCTTTTTGACATAACAACAGTTCGCCCATGGGATGCTAATGCACAGAGTCCACTACGGGTCTAGGATCAGTGAAATCACTATCACTCTAGGCCTTCTAAGAGTGGAGTCCAAACTGCCTCAGCATCGCAGGGGGGCCCATTCTAATGAAGACAAAGTCCTCCACCCGTTTCCAAAACATTGAGGGGCCACTCAAAAGAAAGGGGCAGTCGAGCCGAAGCTGCAGACGGTTGTCTTCATCCTGAATTTGTATTTAATCCTCATCCTAACTTTTCTTTCTTTCCTAAGTTTAAAAAAGCATATTTACCCTAGTACAGAGTTCTACTAATACTGATGTAACATTTAGGTGACAGATGAATCAATTTTTTGTTTGGATTGGCCTCCTTAAATCTTTTTGACATAACAACAGTTCGCCCATGGGATGCTAATGCACAGAGTTTACCGCGGGTCCAGGATCAGTGAAATCATCATCACTCTAGGCCTTCTAAGAGTGGAGTCCAAACTGCCTCAGCATCGCAGGGGGCCCATTCTAATGAAGACAAAGTCCTCCACCCGTTTCCAAAACATTGAGGGGCCACTCAAATGTAAGGGGCAGTCGAACCGAAGCTGCAGGCGTTTGTAATAATTCAGATTTTTTATTTAATCCTCATCCTAACTTTTGTTTGTTTCCTAAGTTTAAAAAAGCATATCTACCCTAGGACAGAGATCTACTAACACTGATGTAACATTTAGGTGACAGATTAATACATTTTTTGGTTGGATTGGCTAACCTAAATCTTTTTGACATAACAACAGTTCGCCCATGGGATGCTAATGCACAGAGTCCACTACGGGTCTAGGATCAGTGAAATCACTATCACTCTAGGCCTTCTAAGAGTGGAGTCCAAACTGCCTCAGCATCGCAGGGGGGCCCATTCTAATGAAGACAAAGTCCTCCACCCGTTTCCAAAACATTGAGGGGCCACTCAAAAGAAAGGGGCAGTCGAGCCGAAGCTGCAGACGGTTGTCTTCATCCTGAATTTGTATTTAATCCTCATCCTAACTTTGGTTTCTTTCCTAAGTTTAAAAAAGCATATTTACCCTAGTACAGAGTTCTACTAATACTGATGTAACATTTAGTTGACAGATTAATCAATTTTTTGTTTGGATTGGCCTCCCTAAATCTTTTTGACATAACAACAGTTCGCCCATGGGATGCTAATGCACAGAGTTTACCCCGTGTCTAGGATCAGTGAAATCATCATCACTCTAGGCCTTCTAAGAGTGGAGTCCAAACTGCCTCAGCATCGCAGGGAGCCCATTCTAATGAAGACAAAGTCCTCCACCCGTTTCCAAAACATTGAGGGGCCACTCAAATGTAAGGGGCAGTCGAACCGAAGCTGCAGACTTTTGTAATAATTCTGATTTTTTATTTAATCCTCATCCTAACTTTTGTTTGTTTCCTAAGTTTAAAAAAGCATATTTACCCTAGGACAGAGATCTACTAACACTGATGTAACATTTAGGTGACAGATTAATACATTTTTTGGTTGGATTGGCTAACCTAAATCTTTTTGACATAACAACAGTTCGCCCATGGGATGCTAATGCACAGAGTCCACTACGGGTCTAGGATCAGTGAAATCACTATCACTCTAGGCCTTCTAAGAGTGGAGTCCAAACTGCCTCAGCATCGCAGGGGGGCCCATTCTAATGAAGACAAAGTCCTCCACCCGTTTCCAAAACATTGAGGGGCCACTCAAAAGAAAGGGGCAGTCGAGCCGAAGCTGCAGACGGTTGTCTTCATCCTGAATTTGTATTTAATCCTCATCCTAACTTTTGTTTCTTTCCTAAGTTTCAAAAAGCATATTTACCCTAGTACAGAGTTCTACTAATACTGATGTAACATTTAGTTGACAGATTAATCAATTTTTTGTTTGGATTGGCCTCCTTAAATCTTTTTGACATAACAACAGTTCGCCCATGGGATGCTAATGCACAGAGTTTACCCCGTGTCTAGGATCAGTGAAATCATCATCACTCTAGGCCTTCTAAGAGTGGAGTCCAAACTGCCTCAGCATCGCAGGGGGCCCATTCTAATGAAGACAAAGTCCTCCACCCGTTTCCAAAACATTGAGGGGCCACTCAAATGTAAGGGGCAGTCGAACCGAAGCTGCAGGCGTTTGTAATAATTCAGATTTTTTATTTAATCCTCATCCTAACTTTTGTTTGTTTCCTAAATTTAAAAAAGCATATTTACCCTAGGACAGAGATCTACTAACACTGATGTAACATTTAGGTGACAGATTAATACATTTTTTGGTTGGATTGGCTAACCTAAATCTTTTTGACATAACAACAGTTCGCCCATGGGATGCTAATGCACAGAGTCCACTACGGGTCTAGGATCAGTGAAATCACTATCACTCTAGGCCTTCTAAGAGTGGAATCCAAACTGCCTCAGCATGGCAGGGGGGCCCATTCTAATGAAGACAATGTCCTCCACCCGTTTCCAAAACATTGAGGGGCCACTCAAAAGAAAGGGGCAGTCGAGCCGAAGCTGCAGACGGTTGTCTTCATCCTGAATTTGTGTTTAATCCTTATCCAAACTTTTGTTTCTTTCCTAAGTTTAAAAAAGCATATTTACCCTAGTACAGAGTTCTACTAATACTGATGTAACATTTAGTTGACAGATTAATCAATTTTTTGTTTGGATTGGCCTCCCTAAATCTTTTTGACATAACAACAGTTCGCCCATGGGATGCTAATGCACAGAGTTTACCCCGTGTCTAGGATCAGTGAAATCATCATCACTCTAGGCCTTCTAAGAGTGGAGTCCAAACTGCCTCAGCATCGCAGGGGGCCCATTCTAATGAAGACAAAGTCCTCCACCCGTTTCCAAAACATAGAGGGGCCACTCAAATGTAAGGGGCAGTCGAACCGAAGCTGCAGACGTTTGTAATAATTCTGATTTTTTATTTAATCCTCATCCTAACTTTTGTTTGTTTCCTAAGTTTAAAAAAGCATATCTACCCTAGGACAGAGATCTACTAATACTGATGTAACATTTAGGTGACAGATTAATACATTTTTTGGTTGGATTGGCTAACCTAAATCTTTTTGACATAACAACAGTTCGCCCATGGGATGCTAATGCACAGAGTCCACTACGGGTCTAGGATCAGTGAAATCACTATCACTCTAGGCCTTCTAAGAGTGGAGTCCAAACTGCCTCAGCATCGCAGGGGGGCCCATTCTAATGAAGACAAAGTCCTCCACCCGTTTCCAAAACATTGAGGGGCCACTCAAAAGAAAGGGGCAGTCGAGCCGAAGCTGCAGACGGTTGTCTTCATCCTGAATTTGTATTTAATCCTCATCCTAACTTTGGTTTCTTTCCTAAGTTTAAAAAAGCATATTTACCCTAGTACAGAGTTCTACTAATACTGATGTAACATTTAGTTGACAGATTAATCAATTTTTTGTTTGGATTGGCCTCCCTAAATCTTTTTGACATAACAACAGTTCGCCCATGGGATGCTAATGCACAGAGTTTACCCCGTGTCTAGGATCAGTGAAATCATCATCACTCTAGGCCTTCTAAGAGTGGAGTCCAAACTGCCTCAGCATCGCAGGGAGCCCATTCTAATGAAGACAAAGTCCTCCACCCGTTTCCAAAACATTGAGGGGCCACTCAAATGTAAGGGGCAGTCGAACCGAAGCTGCAGACTTTTGTAATAATTCTGATTTTTTATTTAATCCTCATCCTAACTTTTGTTTGTTTCCTAAGTTTAAAAAAGCATATTTACCCTAGGACAGAGATCTACTAACACTGATGTAACATTTAGGTGACAGATTAATACATTTTTTGGTTGGATTGGCTAACCTAAATCTTTTTGACATAACAACAGTTCGCCCATGGGATGCTAATGCACAGAGTCCACTACGGGTCTAGGATCAGTGAAATCACTATCACTCTAGGCCTTCTAAGAGTGGAGTCCAAACTGCCTCAGCATCGCAGGGGGGCCCATTCTAATGAAGACAAAGTCCTCCACCCGTTTCCAAAACATTGAGGGGCCACTCAAAAGAAAGGGGCAGTCGAGCCGAAGCTGCAGACGGTTGTCTTCATCCTGAATTTGTATTTAATCCTCATCCTAACTTTTGTTTCTTTCCTAAGTTTCAAAAAGCATATTTACCCTAGTACAGAGTTCTACTAATACTGATGTAACATTTAGTTGACAGATTAATCAATTTTTTGTTTGGATTGGCCTCCTTAAATCTTTTTGACATAACAACAGTTCGCCCATGGGATGCTAATGCACAGAGTTTACCCCGTGTCTAGGATCAGTGAAATCATCATCACTCTAGGCCTTCTAAGAGTGGAGTCCAAACTGCCTCAGCATCGCAGGGGGCCCATTCTAATGAAGACAAAGTCCTCCACCCGTTTCCAAAACATTGAGGGGCCACTCAAATGTAAGGGGCAGTCGAACCGAAGCTGCAGGCGTTTGTAATAATTCAGATTTTTTATTTAATCCTCATCCTAACTTTTGTTTGTTTCCTAAATTTAAAAAAGCATATTTACCCTAGGACAGAGATCTACTAACACTGATGTAACATTTAGGTGACAGATTAATACATTTTTTGGTTGGATTGGCTAACCTAAATCTTTTTGACATAACAACAGTTCGCCCATGGGATGCTAATGCACAGAGTCCACTACGGGTCTAGGATCAGTGAAATCACTATCACTCTAGGCCTTCTAAGAGTGGAATCCAAACTGCCTCAGCATGGCAGGGGGGCCCATTCTAATGAAGACAATGTCCTCCACCCGTTTCCAAAACATTGAGGGGCCACTCAAAAGAAAGGGGCAGTCGAGCCGAAGCTGCAGACGGTTGTCTTCATCCTGAATTTGTGTTTAATCCTTATCCAAACTTTTGTTTCTTTCCTAAGTTTAAAAAAGCATATTTACCCTAGTACAGAGTTCTACTAATACTGATGTAACATTTAGTTGACAGATTAATCAATTTTTTGTTTGGATTGGCCTCCCTAAATCTTTTTGACATAACAACAGTTCGCCCATGGGATGCTAATGCACAGAGTTTACCCCGTGTCTAGGATCAGTGAAATCATCATCACTCTAGGCCTTCTAAGAGTGGAGTCCAAACTGCCTCAGCATCGCAGGGGGCCCATTCTAATGAAGACAAAGTCCTCCACCCGTTTCCAAAACATAGAGGGGCCACTCAAATGTAAGGGGCAGTCGAACCGAAGCTGCAGACGTTTGTAATAATTCTGATTTTTTATTTAATCCTCATCCTAACTTTTGTTTGTTTCCTAAGTTTAAAAAAGCATATCTACCCTAGGACAGAGATCTACTAATACTGATGTAACATTTAGGTGACAGATTAATACATTTTTTGGTTGGATTGGCTAACCTAAATCTTTTTGACATAACAACAGTTCGCCCATGGGATGCTAATGCACAGAGTCCACTACGGGTCTAGGATCAGTGAAATCACTATCACTCTAGGCCTTCTAAGAGTGGAGTCCAAACTGCCTCAGCATCGCAGGGGGGCCCATTCTAACGAAGACAAAGTCCTCCACCCGTTTCCAAAACATTGAGGGGCCACTCAAAAGAAAGGGGAAGTTGAGCCGAAGCTGCAGACGGTTGTCTTCATACTGAATTTTTATTTAATCCTCATCCTAACTTTTGTTTCTTTCCTAAGTTTAAAAAAGCATATTTACCCTAGTACAGAGTTCTACTAATACTGATGTAACATTTAGTTGACAGATTAATCAATTTTTTGTTTGGATTGGCCTCCCTAAATCTTTTTGACATAACAACAGTTCGCCCATGGGATGCTAATGCACAGAGTTTACCCCGTGTCTAGGATCAGTGAAATCATCATCACTCTAGGCCTTCTAAGAGTGGAGTCCAAACTGCCTCAGCATCGCAGGGGGCCCATTCTAATGAAGACAAAGTCCTCCACCCGTTTCCAAAACATTGAGGGGTCACTCAAATGTAAGGGGCAGTCGAACCGAAGCTGCAGGCGTTTGTAATAATTCAGATTTTTTATTTAATCCTCATCCTAACTTTTGTTTGTTTCCTAAATTTAAAAAAGCATATTTACCCTAGGACAGAGATCTACTAACACTGATGTAACATTTAGGTGACAGATTAATAAATTTTTTGGTTAGATTGGCTAACCTAAATCTTTTTGACATAACAACAGTTCGCCCATGGGATGCTAATGCACAGAGTCCACTACGGGTCTAGGATCAGTGAAATCACTATCACTCTAGGCCTTCTAAGAGTGGAATCCAAACTGCCTCAGCATGGCAGGGGGGCCCATTCTAATGAAGACAATGTCCTCCACCCGTTTCCAAAACATTGAGGGGCCACTCAAAAGAAAGGGGCAGTCGAGCCGAAGCTGCAGACGGTTGTCTTCATCCTGAATTTGTGTTTAATCCTTATCCAAACTTTTGTTTCTTTCCTAAGTTTAAAAAAGCATATTTACCCTAGTACAGAGTTCTACTAATACTGATGTAACATTTAGTTGACAGATTAATCAATTTTTTGTTTGGATTGGCCTCCCTAAATCTTTTTGACATAACAACAGTTCGCCCATGGGATGCTAATGCACAGAGTTTACCCCGTGTCTAGGATCAGTGAAATCATCATCACTCTAGGCCTTCTAAGAGTGGAGTCCAAACTGCCTCAGCATCGCAGGGGGCCCATTCTAATGAAGACAAAGTCCTCCACCCGTTTCCAAAACATAGAGGGGCCACTCAAATGTAAGGGGCAGTCGAACCGAAGCTGCAGACGTTTGTAATAATTCTGATTTTTTATTTAATCCTCATCCTAACTTTTGTTTGTTTCCTAAGTTTAAAAAAGCATATCTACCCTAGGACAGAGATCTACTAATACTGATGTAACATTTAGGTGACAGATTAATACATTTTTTGGTTGGATTGGCTAACCTAAATCTTTTTGACATAACAACAGTTCGCCCATGGGATGCTAATGCACAGAGTCCACTACGGGTCTAGGATCAGTGAAATCACTATCACTCTAGGCCTTCTAAGAGTGGAGTCCAAACTGCCTCAGCATCGCAGGGGGGCCCATTCTAATGAAGACAAAGTCCTCCACACGTTTCCAAAACATTGAGGGGCCACTCAAAAGAAAGGGGAAGTCGAGCCGAAGCTGCAGACGGTTGTCTTCATACTGAATTTTTATTTAATCCTCATCCTAACTTTTGTTTCTTTCCTAAGTTTAAAAAAGCATATTTACCCTAGTACAGAGTTCTACTAATACTGATGTAACATTTAGTTGACAGATTAATCAATTTTTTGTTTGGATTGGCCTCCCTAAATCTTTTTGACATAACAACAGTTCGCCCATGGGATGCTAATGCACAGAGTTTACCCCGTGTCTAGGATCAGTGAAATCATCATCACTCTAGGCCTTCTAAGAGTGGAGTCCAAACTGCCTCAGCATCGCAGGGGGCCCATTCTAATGAAGACAAAGTCCTCCACCCGTTTCCAAAACATTGAGGGGTCACTCAAATGTAAGGGGCAGTCGAACCGAAGCTGCAGGCGTTTGTAATAATTCAGATTTTTTATTTAATCCTCATCCTAACTTTTGTTTGTTTCCTAAATTTAAAAAAGCATATTTACCCTAGGACAGAGATCTACTAACACTGATGTAACATTTAGGTGACAGATTAATACATTTTTTGGTTAGATTGGCTAACCTAAATCTTTTTGACATAACAACAGTTCGCCCATGGGATGCTAATGCACAGAGTCCACTACGGGTCTAGGATCAGTGAAATCACTATCACTCTAGGCCTTCTAAGAGTGGAATCCAAACTGCCTCAGCATGGCAGGGGGGCCCATTCTAATGAAGACAATGTCCTCCACCCGTTTCCAAAACATTGAGGGGCCACTCAAAAGAAAGGGGCAGTCGAGCCGAAGCTGCAGACGGTTGTCTTCATCCTGAATTTGTGTTTAATCCTTATCCAAACTTTTGTTTCTTTCCTAAGTTTAAAAAAGCATATTTACCCTAGTACAGAGTTCTACTAATACTGATGTAACATTTAGTTGACAGATTAATCAATTTTTTGTTTGGATTGGCCTCCCTAAATCTTTTTGACATAACAACAGTTCGCCCATGGGATGCTAATGCACAGAGTTTACCCCGTGTCTAGGATCAGTGAAATCATCATCACTCTAGGCCTTCTAAGAGTGGAGTCCAAACTGCCTCAGCATCGCAGGGGGCCCATTCTAATGAAGACAAAGTCCTCCACCCGTTTCCAAAACATTGAGGGGCCACTCAAATGTAAGGGGCAGTCGAACCGAAGCTGCAGACGTTTGTAATAATTCTGATTTTTTATTTAATCCTCATCCTAACTTTTGTTTGTTTCCTAAGTTTAAAAAAGCATATCTACCCTAGGACAGAGATCTACTAATACTGATGTAACATTTAGGTGACAGATTAATACATTTTTTGGTTGGATTGGCTAACCTAAATCTTTTTGACATAACAACAGTTCGCCCATGGGATGCTAATGCACAGAGTCCACTACGGGTCTAGGATCAGTGAAATCACTATCACTCTAGGCCTTCTAAGAGTGGAGTCCAAACTGCCTCAGCATCGCAGGGGGGCCCATTCTAATGAAGACAAAGTCCTCCACACGTTTCCAAAACATTGAGGGGCCACTCAAAAGAAAGGGGAAGTCGAGCCGAAGCTGCAGACGGTTGTCTTCATACTGAATTTTTATTTAATCCTCATCCTAACTTTTGTTTCTTTCCTAAGTTTAAAAAAGCATATTTACCCTAGTACAGAGTTCTACTAATACTGATGTAACATTTAGTTGACAGATTAATCAATTTTTTGTTTGGATTGGCCTCCCTAAATCTTTTTGACATAACAACAGTTCGCCCATGGGATGCTAATGCACAGAGTTTACCCCGTGTCTAGGATCAGTGAAATCATCATCACTCTAGGCCTTCTACGAGTGGAGTCCAAACTGCCTCAGCATCGCAGGGGGCCCATTCTAATGAAGACAAAGTCCTCCACCCGTTTCCAAAACATTGAGGGTCACTCAAATGTAAGGGGCAGTCGAACCGAAGCTGCAGGCGTTTGTAATAATTCAGATTTTTTATTTAATCCTCATCCTAACTTTTGTTTGTTTCCTAAATTTAAAAAAGCATATTTACCCTAGGACAGAGATCTACTAACACTGATGTAACATTTAGGTGACAGATTAATACATTTTTTGGTTAGATTGGCTAACCTAAATCGTTTTGACATAACAACAGTTCGCCCATGGGATGCTAATGCACAGAGTTTACCCCGAGTCTAGGATCAGTGAAATCATCATCACTCTAGGCCTTCTAAGAGTGGAGTCCAAACTGCCTCAGCATCGCAGGGGGGCCCATTCTAATGAAGACAAAGTCCTCCACCCGTTTCCAAAACATTGAGGGGCCACTCAAAAGAAAGGGGCAGTCGAGCCGAAGCTGCAGACGGTTGTCTTCATCCTGAATTTGTGTTTAATCCTTATCCAAACTTTTGTTTCTTTCCTAAGTTTAAAAAAGCATATTTACCCTAGTACAGAGTTCTACTAATACTGATGTAACATTTAGTTGACAGATTAATCAATTTTTTGTTTGGATTGGCCTCCCTAAATCTTTTTGACATAACAACAGTTCGCCCATGGGATGCTAATGCACAGAGTTTACCCCGTGTCTAGGATCAGTGAAATCATCATCACTCTAGGCCTTCTAAGAGTGGAGTCCAAACTGCCTCAGCATCGCAGGGGGCCCATTCTAATGAAGACAAAGTCCTCCACCCGTTTCCAAAACATTGAGGGGCCACTCAAATGTAAGGGGCAGTCGAACCGAAGCTGCAGACGTTTGTAATAATTCTGATTTTTTATTTAATCCTCATCCTAACTTTTGTTTGTTTCCTAAGTTTAAAAAAGCATATCTACCCTAGGACAGAGATCTACTAATACTGATGTAACATTTAGGTAACAGATTAATACATTTTTTGGTTGGATTGGCTAACCTAAATCTTTTTGACATAACAACAGTTCGCCCATGGGATGCTAATGCACAGAGTCCACTACGGGTCTAGGATCAGTGAAATCACTATCACTCTAGGCCTTCTAAGAGTGGAGTCCAAACTGCCTCAGCATCGCAGGGGGGCCCATTCTAATGAAGACAAAGTCCTCCACACGTTTCCAAAACATTGAGGGGCCACTCAAAAGAAAGGGGAAGTCGAGCCGAAGCTGCAGACGGTTGTCTTCATACTGAATTTTTATTTAATCCTCATCCTAACTTTTGTTTCTTTCCTAAGTTTAAAAAAGCATATTTACCCTAGTACAGAGTTCTACTAATACTGATGTAACATTTAGTTGACAGATTAATCAATTTTTTGTTTGGATTGGCCTCCCTAAATCTTTTTGACATAACAACAGTTCGCCCATGGGATGCTAATGCACAGAGTTTACCCCGTGTCTAGGATCAGTGAAATCATCATCACTCTAGGCCTTCTAAGAGTGGAGTCCAAACTGCCTCAGCATCGCAGGGGGCCCATTCTAATGAAGACAAAGTCCTCCACCCGTTTCCAAAACATTGAGGGTCACTCAAATGTAAGGGGCAGTCGAACCGAAGCTGCAGGCGTTTGTAATAATTCAGATTTTTTATTTAATCCTCATCCTAACTTTTGTTTGTTTCCTAAATTTAAAAAAGCATATTTACCCTAGGACAGAGATCTACTAACACTGATGTAACATTTAGGTGACAGATTAATACATTTTTTGGTTAGATTGGCTAACCTAAATCGTTTTGACATAACAACAGTTCGCCCATGGGATGCTAATGCACAGAGTTTACCCCGAGTCTAGGATCAGTGAAATCATCATCACTCTAGGCCTTCTAAGAGTGGAGTCCAAACTGCCTCAGCATCGCAGGGGGGCCCATTCTAATGAAGACAAAGTCCTCCACCCGTTTCCAAAACATTGAGGGGCCACTCAAAAGAAAGGGGCAGTCGAGCCGAAGCTGCAGACGGTTGTCTTCATCCTGAATTTGTATTTAATCCTCATCCTAACTTTTGTTTCTTTCCTAAGTTTAAAAAAGCATATTTACCCTAGTACAGAGTTCTACTAATACTGATGTAACATTTAGTTGACAGATTAATCAATTTTTTGTTTGGATTGGCCTCCCTAAATCTTTTTGACATAACAACAGTTTGCCCATGGGATGCTAATGCACAGAGTTTACCCCGTGTCTAGGATCAGTGAAATCATCATCACTCTAGGCCTTCTAAGGCTGGGTTCACACGTGGCGGAATTTCAATTAAATTCCGCTGCGGACACTCCGCAGCGTTAATCCGCAGCGGAGCCGTTTGTCCATTGACTTACACTTTAATTTAGCAGTGTTCGTTTAGACGAGGCGTAAAATTCCGCTGCGGAGCATAGGCTGCGGAGCGGAATTTGGTGTCCGCAGCATGCTCTGTCTGTTGCGGAGCAGTGGCGGACTCATGGCGGAATTTCTCCATTGACTTCAATGGAGATTCTAATTTCTGCAATGAAGTCCGCAGCTGTCATGCACATGTTATGTGTGCTGCGGATCCGTCTTGCTTTTTTAACTTGACATTTCTTCATTCTGGCTGGACCTATGTATTTCTAGGTCTACAGCCAGACTGAGGAAGTCAATGGGGCTCCCGTAATGACGGGAGCGTTGCTAGGAGACGTCAGTAAATAGTCACTGTCCAGGGTGCTGAAAGAGTTAAGCGATCGGCAGTAACTGTTTCTGCACCCGGGACAGTGACTACCGATCCCAATATACATCTATCTGTAAAAAAAAATGAAGTTCATACTTACCGAGAACTCCCTGCTTCTGTCTCCAGTCCGGCCTCCCAGGATGACGTTTCAGTCTAAGTGACGGCTGCAGCCAATCACAGGCTAATAACAGGCTGCAGCGGTCACATGGACTGCCGCGTCATCCAGGGAGATCGGGCTGGATGCCGAAGGAGGGACGCGTCACCAAGACAACGGGCGGTAAGTATGAATTTCTTTGACTTTCACAAGGGAAAGTGCTGTCCCTTCTCTCTATCCTGCACTGATAGGGAGAAGGGAAGTACTTTTACCGCAGTCCGCAGCAGCTAGTCCGCATCAATTTACTGCAAATTTTGTGCAGATCCGCAGCAGAATCTGCAACGCAGATTCTGTGCGGCATTGATGCGGACAGTTGCGGAGGAAATCCGCCACGTGTGGTCATGCCCTAAGAGTGGAGTCCAAACTGCCTCAGCATCGCAGGGGGCCCATTCTAATGAAGACAAAGTCCTCCACCCGTTTCCAAAACATTGAGGGGCCACTCAAATGTAAGGGGCAGTCGAACCAAAGCTGCAGGCGTTTGTAATAATTCAGATTTTTTATTTAATCCTCATCCTAACTTTTGTTTGTTTCCTAAATTTAAAAAAGCATATTTACCCTAGGACAGAGATCTACTAACACTGATGTAACATTTAGGTGACAGATTAATACATTTTTTGGTTGGATTGGCTAACCTAAATCTTTTTGACATAACAACAGTTCGCCCATGGGATGCTAATGCACAGAGTCCACTACGGGTCTAGGATCAGTGAAATCACTATCACTCTAGGCCTTCTAAGAGTGGAGTCCAAACTGCCTCAGCATCGCAGGGGGGCCCATTCTAATGAAGACAAAGTCCTCCACCCGTTTCCAAAACATTGAGGGGCCACTCAAAAGAACGGGGCAGTCGAGCCGAAGCTGCAGACGGTTGTCTTCATCCTGAATTTGTATTTAATCCTCATCCTAACTTTTGTTTCTTTCCTAAGTTTAAAAAAGCATATTTACCCTAGTACAGAGTTCTACTAATACTGATGTAACATTTAGTTGACAGATTAATCAATTTTTTGTTTGGATTGGCCTCCCTAAATCTTTTTGACATAACAACAGTTCGCCCATGGGATGCTAATGCACAGAGTTTACCCCGTGTCTAGGATCAGTGAAATCATCATCACTCTAGGCCTTCTAAGAGTGGAGTCCAAACTGCCTCAGCATCGCAGGGGGCCCATTCTAATGAAGACAAAGTCCTCCACCCGTTTCCAAAACATTGAGGGGCCACTCAAATGTAAGGGGCAGTCGAACCGAAGCTGCAGGCGTTTGTAATAATTCAGATTTTTTATTTAATCCTCATCCTAACTTTTGTTTTTTTCCTAAATTTAAAAAAGCATATTTACCCTAGGACAGAGATCTACTAACACTGATGTAACATTTAGGTGACAGATTAATACATTTTTTGGTTGGATTGGCTAACCTAAATCTTTTTGACATAACAACAGTTCGCCCATGGGATGCTAATGCACAGAGTCCACTACGGGTCTAGGATCAGTGAAATCACTATCACTCTAGGCCTTCTAAGAGTGGAGTCCAAACTGCCTCAGCATCGCAGGGGGGCCCATTCTAATGAAGACAATGTCCTCCACCCGTTTCCAAAACATTGAGGGGCCACTCAAAAGAAAGGGGCAGTCGAGCCGAAGCTGCAGACGGTTGTCTTCATCCTGAATTTGTATTTAATCCTTATCCTAACTTTTGTTTCTTTCCTAAGTTTAAAAAAGCATATTTACCCTAGTACAGAGTTCTACTAATACTGATGTAACATTTAGTTGACAGATTAATCAATTTTTTGTTTGGATTGGCCTCCCTAAATCTTTTTGACATAACAACAGTTCGCCCATGGGATGCTAATCCACAGAGTTTACCCCGTGTCTAGGATCAGTGAAATCATCATCACTCTAGGCCTTCTAAGAGTGGAGTCCAAACTGCCTCAGCATCGCAGGGGGCCCATTCTAATGAAGACAAAGTCCTCAACCCGTTTCCAAAACATTGAGGGGCCACTCAAATGTAAGGGGCAGTCGAACCGAAGCTGCAGACGTTTGTAATAATTCTGATTTTTTATTTAATCCTCATCCTAACTTTTGTTTGTTTCCTATGTTTAAAAAAGCATATTTACCCTAGGACAGAGATCTACTAACACTGATGTAACATTTAGGTGACAGATTAATACATTTTTTGGTTGGATTGGCTAACCTAAATCTTTTTGACATAACAACAGTTCGCCCATGGGATGCTAATGCACAGAGTCCACTACGGGTCTAGGATCAGTGAAATCACTATCACTCTAGGCCTTCTAAGAGTGGAGTCCAAACTGCCTCAGCATCGCAGGGGGGCCCATTCTAATGAAGACAAAGTCCTCCACCCGTTTCCAAAACATTGAGGGGCCACTCAAAAGAACGGGGCAGTCGAGCCGAAGCTGCAGACGGTTGTCTTCATCCTGAATTTGTATTTAATCCTCATCCTAACTTTTGTTTCTTTCCTAAGTTTAAAAAAGCATATTTACCCTAGTACAGAGTTCTACTAATACTGATGTAACATTTAGTTGACAGATTAATCAATTTTTTGTTTGGATTGGCCTCCCTAAATCTTTTTGACATAACAACAGTTCGCCCATGGGATGCTAATGCACAGAGTTTACCCCGTGTCTAGGATCAGTGAAATCATCATCACTCTAGGCCTTCTAAGAGTGGAGTCCAAACTGCCTCAGCATCGCAGGGGGCCCATTCTAATGAAGACAAAGTCCTCCACCCGTTTCCAAAACATTGAGGGGCCACTCAAATGTAAGGGGCAGTCGAACCGAAGCTGCAGGCGTTTGTAATAATTCAGATTTTTTATTTAATCCTCATCCTAACTTTTGTTTGTTTCCTAAATTTAAAAAAGCATATTTACCCTAGGACAGAGATCTACTAACACTGATGTAACATTTAGGTGACAGATTAATACATTTTTTGGTTGGATTGGCTAACCTAAATCTTTTTGACATAACAACAGTTCGCCCATGGGATGCTAATGCACAGAGTCCACTACGGGTCTAGGATCAGTGAAATCACTATCACTCTAGGCCTTCTAAGAGTGGAGTCCAAACTGCCTCAGCATCGCAGGGGGGCCCATTCTAATGAAGACAATGTCCTCCACCCGTTTCCAAAACATTGAGGGGCCACTCAAAAGAAAGGGGCAGTCGAGCCGAAGCTGCAGACGGTTGTCTTCATCCTGAATTTGTATTTAATCCTTATCCTAACTTTTGTTTCTTTCCTAAGTTTAAAAAAGCATATTTACCCTAGTACAGAGTTCTACTAATACTGATGTAACATTTAGTTGACAGATTAATCAATTTTTTGTTTGGATTGGCCTCCCTAAATCTTTTTGACATAACAACAGTTCGCCCATGGGATGCTAATCCACAGAGTTTACCCCGTGTCTAGGATCAGTGAAATCATCATCACTCTAGGCCTTCTAAGAGTGGAGTCCAAACTGCCTCAGCATCGCAGGGGGCCCATTCTAATGAAGACAAAGTCCTCAACCCGTTTCCAAAACATTGAGGGGCCACTCAAATGTAAGGGGCAGTCGAACCGAAGCTGCAGACGTTTGTAATAATTCTGATTTTTTATTTAATCCTCATCCTAACTTTTGTTTGTTTCCTATGTTTAAAAAAGCATATTTACCCTAGGACAGAGATCTACTAACACTGATGTAACATTTAGGTGACAGATTAATACATTTTTTGGTTGGATTGGCTAACCTAAATCTTTTTGACATAACAACAGTTCGCCCATGGGATGCTAATGCACAGAGTCCACTACGGGTCTAGGATCAGTGAAATCACTATCACTCTAGGCCTTCTAAGAGTGGAGTCCAAACTGCCTCAGCATCGCAGGGGGGCCCATTCTAATGAAGACAATGTACTCCACCCGTTTCCAAAACATTGAGGGGCCACTCAAAAGAAATGGGCAGTCGAGCCGAAGCTGCAGACGGTTGTCTTCATCCTGAATTTGTATTTAATCCTCATCCTAACTTTTGTTTCTTTCCTAAGTTTAAAAAAGCATATTTACCCTAGTACAGAGTTCTACTAATACTGATGTAACATTTAGTTGACAGATTAATCAATTTTTTGTTTGGATTGGCCTCCCTAAATCTTTTTGACATAACAACAGTTCGCCCATGGGATGCTAATGCACAGAGTTTACCCCGTGTCTAGGATCAGTGAAATCATCATCACTCTAGGCCTTCTAAGAGTGGAGTCCAAACTGCCTCAGCATCGCAGGGGGCCCATTCTAATGAAGACAAAGTCCTCCACCCGTTTCCAAAACATTGAGGGGCCACTCAAATGTAAGGGGCAGTCGAACCGAAGCTGCAGACTTTTGTAATAATTCTTATTTTTTATTTAATCCTCATCCTAACTTTTGTTTCTTTCCTAAATTTAAAAAAGCATATTTACCCTAGGACAGAGATCTACTAACACTGATGTAACATTTAGGGTATGTTCACACGGCCAAATTTCAGACGTATACGAGGCGTATTATGCCTCGTTTTACGTCTGAAAATACGGCTCCAATACGTCGGCAAACATCTGCCCATTCATTTGAATGGGTTTGCCGACGTACTGTGCAGACGACCTGTTATTTACGCGTCGTCGTTTGACAGCTGCCAAACGACGACTCGTAAAAATACAGCCTCGTCAAAAGAAGTGCAGGACACTTCTTTCAGACGTTTTTGGAGCTGTTTTCTCATAGACTCCAATGAAAACAGCTCCAAAAACGGACGTAAAAAACGCCGCGAAAACGGCGCGAAAAACGCAGCGAAAAATGTGAGTTGGTAAAAAAACGTCTGAAAAGCAGGGTCTGTTTTCCCTTGAAAACAGCTCTGGATTTTCAGACGTTTTGGTTGACTACGTGTGAACATACCCTAAGGTGACAGATTAATACATTTTTTGGTTGGATTGGCTAACCTAAATCTTTTTGACATAACAACAGTTCGCCCATGGGATGCTAATGCACAGAGTCCACTACGGGTCTAGGATCAGTGAAATCACTATCACTCTAGGCCTTCTAAGAGTGGAGTCCAAACTGCCTCAGCATCGCAGGGGGGCCCATTCTAATGAAGACAATGTCCTCCACCCGTTTCCAAAACATTGAGGGGCCACTCAAAAGAAATGGGCAGTCGAGCCGAAGCTGCAGACGGTTGTCTTCATCCTGAATTTGTATTTAATCCTCATCCTAACTTTTGTTTCTTTCCTAAATTTAAAAAAGCATATTTACCCTAGGACAGAGATCTACTAACACTGATGTAACATTTAGGTGACAGATTAATACATTTTTTGGTTGGATTGGCTAACCTAAATCTTTTTGACATAACAACAGTTCGCCCATGGGATGCTAATGCACAGAGTCCACTACGGGTCTAGGATCAGTGAAATCACTATCACTCTAGGCCTTCTAAGAGTGGAGTCCAAACTGCCTCAGCATCGCAGGGGGGCCCATTCTAATGAAGACAATGTCCTCCACCCGTTTCCAAAACATTGAGGTGCCACTCAAAAGAAAGGGGCAGTCGAGCCGAAGCTGCAGACGGTTGTCTTCATCCTAAATTTGTATTTAATCCTTATCCTAACTTTTGTTTCTTTCCTAAGTTTAAAAAAGCATATTTACCCTAGTACAGAGTTCTACTAATACTGATGTAACATTTAGTTGACAGATTAATCAATTTTTTGTTTGGATTGGCCTCCCTAAATCTTTTTGACATAACAACAGTTCGCCCATGGGATGCTAATGCACAGAGTTTACCCCGTGTCTAGGATCAGTGAAATCATCATCACTCTAGGCCTTCTAAGAGTGGAGTCCAAACTGCCTCAGCATCGCAGGGGGCCCATTCTAATGAAGACAAAGTCCTCCACCCGTTTCCAAAACATTGAGGGGCCACTCAAATGTAAGGGGCAGTCGAACCGAAGCTGCAGGCGTTTGTAATAATTCAGATTTTTTATTTAATCCTCATCCTAACTTTTGTTTGTTTCCTAAATTTAAAAAAGCATATTTACCCTAGGACAGAGATCTACTAACACTGATGTAACATTTAGGTGACAGATTAATACATTTTTTGGTTGGATTGGCTAACCTAAATCTTTTTGACATAACAACAGTTCGCCCATGGGATGCTAATGCACAGAGTCCACTACGGGTCTAGGATCAGTGAAATCACTATCACTCTAGGCCTTCTAAGAGTGGAGTCCAAACTGCCTCAGCATCGCAGGGGGGCCCATTCTAATGAAGACAATGTCCTCCACCCGTTTCCAAAACATTGAGGGGCCACTCAAAAGAAAGGGGCAGTCGAGCCGAAGCTGCAGACGGTTGTCTTCATCCTGAATTTGTATTTAATCCTTATCCTAACTTTTGTTTCTTTCCTAAGTTTAAAAAAGCATATTTACCCTAGTACAGAGTTCTACTAATACTGATGTAACATTTAGTTGACAGATTAATCAATTTTCTGTTTGGATTGGCCTCCCTAAATCTTTTTGACATAACAACAGTTCGCCCATGGGATGCTAATCCACAGAGTTTACCCCGTGTCTAGGATCAGTGAAATCATCATCACTCTAGGCCTTCTAAGAGTGGAGTCCAAACTGCCTCAGCATCGCAGGGGGCCCATTCTAATGAAGACAAAGTCCTCAACCCGTTTCCAAAACATTGAGGGGCCACTCAAATGTAAGGGGCAGTCGAACCGAAGCTGCAGACGTTTGTAATAATTCTGATTTTTTATTTAATCCTCATCCTAACTTTTGTTTGTTTCCTATGTTTAAAAAAGCATATTTACCCTAGGACAGAGATCTACTAACACTGATGTAACATTTAGGTGACAGATTAATACATTTTTTGGTTGGATTGGCTAACCTAAATCTTTTTGACATAACAACAGTTCGCCCATGGGATGCTAATGCACAGAGTCCACTACGGGTCTAGGATCAGTGAAATCACTATCACTCTAGGCCTTCTAAGAGTGGAGTCCAAACTGCCTCAGCATCGCAGGGGGGCCCATTCTAATGAAGACAATGTTCTCCACCCGTTTCCAAAACATTGAGGGGCCACTCAAAAGAAATGGGCAGTCGAGCCGAAGCTGCAGACGGTTGTCTTCATCCTGAATTTGTATTTAATCCTCATCCTAACTTTTGTTTCTTTCCTAAGTTTAAAAAAGCATATTTACCCTAGTACAGAGTTCTACTAATACTGATGTAACATTTAGTTGACAGATTAATCAATTTTTTGTTTGGATTGGCCTCCCTAAATCTTTTTGACATAACAACAGTTCGCCCATGGGATGCTAATGCACAGAGTTTACCCCGTGTCTAGGATCAGTGAAATCATCATCACTCTAGGCCTTCTAAGAGTGGAGTCCAAACTGCCTCAGCATCGCAGGGGGCCCATTCTAATGAAGACAAAGTCCTCCACCCGTTTCCAAAACATTGAGGGGCCACTCAAATGTAAGGGGCAGTCGAACCGAAGCTGCAGACTTTTGTAATAATTCTGATTTTTTATTTAATCCTCATCCTAACTTTTGTTTCTTTCCTAAATTTAAAAAAGCATATTTACCCTAGGACAGAGATCTACTAACACTGATGTAACATTTAGGGTATGTTCACACGGCCAAATTTCAGACGTATACGAGGCGTATTATGCCTCGTTTTACGTCTGAAAATACGGCTCCAATACGTCGGCAAACATCTGCCCATTCATTTGAATGGGTTTGCCGACGTACTGTGCAGACGACCTGTTATTTACGCGTCGTCGTTTGACAGCTGCCAAACGACGACTCGTAAAAATACAGCCTCGTCAAAAGAAGTGCAGGACACTTCTTTCAGACGTTTTTGGAGCTGTTTTCTCATAGACTCCAATGAAAACAGCTCCAAAAACGGACGTAAAAAACGCCGCGAAAACGGCGCGAAAAACGCAGCGAAAAATGTGAGTTGGTAAAAAAACGTCTGAAAAGCAGGGTCTGTTTTCCCTTGAAAACAGCTCTGGATTTTCAGACGTTTTGGTTGACTACGTGTGAACATACCCTAAGGTGACAGATTAATACATTTTTTGGTTGGATTGGCTAACCTAAATCTTTTTGACATAACAACAGTTCGCCCATGGGATGCTAATGCACAGAGTCCACTACGGGTCTAGGATCAGTGAAATCACTATCACTCTAGGCCTTCTAAGAGTGGAGTCCAAACTGCCTCAGCATCGCAGGGGGGCCCATTCTAATGAAGACAATGTCCTCCACCCGTTTCCAAAACATTGAGGGGCCACTCAAAAGAAATGGGCAGTCGAGCCGAAGCTGCAGACGGTTGTCTTCATCCTGAATTTGTATTTAATCCTCATCCTAACTTTTGTTTCTTTCCTAAATTTAAAAAAGCATATTTACCCTAGGACAGAGATCTACTAACACTGATGTAACATTTAGGTGACAGATTAATACATTTTTTGGTTGGATTGGCTAACCTAAATCTTTTTGACATAACAACAGTTCGCCCATGGGATGCTAATGCACAGAGTCCACTACGGGTCTAGGATCAGTGAAATCACTATCACTCTAGGCCTTCTAAGAGTGGAGTCCAAACTGCCTCAGCATCGCAGGGGGGCCCATTCTAATGAAGACAATGTCCTCCACCCGTTTCCAAAACATTGAGGGGCCACTCAAAAGAAAGGGGCAGTCGAGCCGAAGCTGCAGACGGTTGTCTTCATCCTGAATTTGTATTTAATCCTCATCCTAACTTTTGTTTCTTTCCTAAGTTTAAAAAAGCATATTTACCCTAGTACAGAGTTCTACTAATACTGATGTAACATTTAGTTGACAGATTAATCAATTTTTTGTTTGGATTGGCCTCCCTAAATCTTTTTGACATAACAACAGTTCGCCCATGGGATGCTAATGCACAGAGTTTACCCCGTGTCTAGGATCAGTGAAATCATCATCACTCTAGGCCTTCTAAGAGTGGAGTCCAAACTGCCTCAGCATCGCAGGGGGCCCATTCTAATGAAGACAAAGTCCTCCACCCGTTTCCAAAACATTGAGGGGCCACTCAAATGTAAGGGGCAGTCGAACCGAAGCTGCAGACGTTTGTAATAATTCTGATTTTTTATTTAATCCTCATCCTAACTTTTGTTTCTTTCCTAAATTTAAAAAAGCATATTTACCCTAGGACAGAGATCTACTAACACTGATGTAACATTTAGGTGACAGATTAATACATTTTTTGGTTGGATTGGCTAACCTAAATCTTTTTGACATAACAACAGTTCGCCCATGGGATGCTAATGCACAGAGTCCACTACGGGTCTAGGATCAGTGAAATCACTATCACTCTAGGCCTTCTAAGAGTGGAGTCCAAACTGCCTCAGCATCGCAGGGGGGCCCATTCTAATGAAGACAATGTCCTCCACCCGTTTCCAAAACATTGAGGGGCCACTCAAAAGAAAGGGGCAGTCGAGCCGAAGCTGCAGACGGTTGTCTTCATCCTGAATTTGTATTTAATCCTCATCCTAACTTTTGTTTCTTTCCTAAGTTTAAAAAAGCATATTTACCCAAGTACAGAGTTCTACTAATACTGATGTAACATTTAGTTGACAGAATAATCAATTTTTTGTTTGGATTGGCCTCCCTAAATCTTTTTGACATAACAACAGTTCGCCCATGGGATGCTAATGCACAGAGTTTACCCCGTGTCTAGGATCAGTGAAATCATCATCACTCTAGGCCTTCTAAGAGTGGAGTCCAAACTGCCTCAGCATCGCAGGGGGCCCATTCTAATGAAGACAAAGTCCTCCACCCGTTTCCAAAACATTGAGGGGCCACTCAAATGTAAGGGGCAGTCGAACCGAAGCTGCAGGCGTTTGTAATAATTCAGATTTTTTATTTAATCCTCATCCTAACTTTTGTTTCTTTCCTAAATTTAAAAAAGCATATTTACCCTAGGACAGAGATCTACTAATACTGATGTAACATTTAGTTGACAGATTAATCAATTTTTTGTTTGGATTGGCCTCCCTAAATCTTTTTGACATAACAACAGTTCGCCCATGGGATGCTAATGCACAGAGTTTACCCCGTGTCTAGGATCAGTGAAATCATCATCACTCTAGGCCTTCTAAGAGTGGAGTCCAAACTGCCTCAGCATCGCAGGGGGCCCATTCTAATGAAGACAAAGTCCTCCACCCGTTTCCAAAACATTGAGGGGCCACTCAAATGTAAGGGGCAGTCGAACCGAAGCTGCAGACGTTTGTAATAATTCTGATTTTTTATTTAATCCTCATCCTAACTTTTGTTTGTTTCCTATGTTTAAAAAAGCATATTTACCCTAGGACAGAGATCTACTAACACTGATGTAACATTTAGGTGACAGATTAATACATTTTTTGGTTGGATTGGCTAACCTAAATCTTTTTGACATAACAACAGTTCGCCCATGGGATGCTAATGCACAGAGTCCACTACGGGTCTAGGATCAGTGAAATCACTATCACTCTAGGCCTTCTAAGAGTGGAGTCCAAACTGCCTCAGCATCGCAGGGGGGCCCATTCTAATGAAGACAATGTCCTCCACCCGTTTCCAAAACATTGAGGGGCCACTCAAAAGAACGGGGCAGTCGAGCCGAAGCTGCAGACGGTTGTCTTCATCCTGAATTTGTATTTAATCCTCATCCTAACTTTTGTTTCTTTCCTAAGTTTAAAAAAGCATATTTACCCTAGTACAGAGTTCTACTAATACTGATGTAACATTTAGTTGACAGATTAATCAATTTTTTGTTTGGATTGGCCTCCCTAAATCTTTTTGACATAACAACAGTTCGCCCATGGGATGCTAATGCACAGAGTTTACCCCGTGTCTAGGATTAGTGAAATCATCATCACTCTAGGCCTTCTAAGAGTGGAGTCCAAACTGCCTCAGCATCGCAGGGGGCCCATTCTAATGAAGACAAAGTCCTCCACCCGTTTCCAAAACATTGAGGGGCCACTCAAATGTAAGGGGCAGTCGAACCGAAGCTGCAGACGTTTGTAATAATTCTGATTTTTTATTTAATCCTCATCCTAACTTTTGTTTCTTTCCTAAATTTAAAAAAGCATATTTACCCTAGGACAGAGATCTACTAACACTGATGTAACATTTAGGTGACAGATTAATACATTTTTTGGTTGGATTGGCTAACCTAAATCTTTTTGACATAACAACAGTTCGCCCATGGGATGCTAATGCACAGAGTCCACTACGGGTCTAGGATCAGTGAAATCACTATCACTCTAGGCCTTCTAAGAGTGGAGTCCAAACTGCCTCAGCATCGCAGGGGGGCCCATTCTAATGAAGACAATGTTCTCCACCCGTTTCCAAAACATTGAGGGGCCACTCAAAAGAAATGGGCAGTCGAGCCGAAGCTGCAGACGGTTGTCTTCATCCTGAATTTGTATTTAATCCTCATCCTAACTTTTGTTTCTTTCCTAAGTTTAAAAAAGCATATTTACCCTAGTACAGAGTTCTACTAATACTGATGTAACATTTAGTTGACAGATTAATCAATTTTTTGTTTGGATTGGCCTCCCTAAATCTTTTTGACATAACAACAGTTCGCCCATGGGATGCTAATGCACAGAGTTTACCCCGTGTCTAGGATCAGTGAAATCATCATCACTCTAGGCCTTCTAAGAGTGGAGTCCAAACTGCCTCAGCATCGCAGGGGGCCCATTCTAATGAAGACAAAGTCCTCCACCCGTTTCCAAAACATTGAGGGGCCACTCAAATGTAAGGGGCAGTCGAACCGAAGCTGCAGACTTTTGTAATAATTCTGATTTTTTATTTAATCCTCATCCTAACTTTTGTTTCTTTCCTAAATTTAAAAAAGCATATTTACCCTAGGACAGAGATCTACTAACACTGATGTAACATTTAGGGTATGTTCACACGGCCAAATTTCAGACGTATACGAGGCGTATTATGCCTCGTTTTACGTCTGAAAATACGGCTCCAATACGTCGGCAAACATCTGCCCATTCATTTGAATGGGTTTGCCGACGTACTGTGCAGACGACCTGTTATTTACGCGTCGTCGTTTGACAGCTGCCAAACGACGACTCGTAAAAATACAGCCTCGTCAAAAGAAGTGCAGGACACTTCTTTCAGACGTTTTTGGAGCTGTTTTCTCATAGACTCCAATGAAAACAGCTCCAAAAACGGACGTAAAAAACGCCGCGAAAACGGCGCGAAAAACGCAGCGAAAAATGTGAGTTGGTAAAAAAACGTCTGAAAAGCAGGGTCTGTTTTCCCTTGAAAACAGCTCTGGATTTTCAGACGTTTTGGTTGACTACGTGTGAACATACCCTAAGGTGACAGATTAATACATTTTTTGGTTGGATTGGCTAACCTAAATCTTTTTGACATAACAACAGTTCGCCCATGGGATGCTAATGCACAGAGTCCACTACGGGTCTAGGATCAGTGAAATCACTATCACTCTAGGCCTTCTAAGAGTGGAGTCCAAACTGCCTCAGCATCGCAGGGGGGCCCATTCTAATGAAGACAATGTCCTCCACCCGTTTCCAAAACATTGAGGGGCCACTCAAAAGAAATGGGCAGTCGAGCCGAAGCTGCAGACGGTTGTCTTCATCCTGAATTTGTATTTAATCCTCATCCTAACTTTTGTTTCTTTCCTAAATTTAAAAAAGCATATTTACCCTAGGACAGAGATCTACTAACACTGATGTAACATTTAGGTGACAGATTAATACATTTTTTGGTTGGATTGGCTAACCTAAATCTTTTTGACATAACAACAGTTCGCCCATGGGATGCTAATGCACAGAGTCCACTACGGGTCTAGGATCAGTGAAATCACTATCACTCTAGGCCTTCTAAGAGTGGAGTCCAAACTGCCTCAGCATCGCAGGGGGGCCCATTCTAATGAAGACAATGTCCTCCACCCGTTTCCAAAACATTGAGGGGCCACTCAAAAGAAAGGGGCAGTCGAGCCGAAGCTGCAGACGGTTGTCTTCATCCTGAATTTGTATTTAATCCTCATCCTAACTTTTGTTTCTTTCCTAAGTTTAAAAAAGCATATTTACCCTAGTACAGAGTTCTACTAATACTGATGTAACATTTAGTTGACAGATTAATCAATTTTTTGTTTGGATTGGCCTCCCTAAATCTTTTTGACATAACAACAGTTCGCCCATGGGATGCTAATGCACAGAGTTTACCCCGTGTCTAGGATCAGTGAAATCATCATCACTCTAGGCCTTCTAAGAGTGGAGTCCAAACTGCCTCAGCATCGCAGGGGGCCCATTCTAATGAAGACAAAGTCCTCCACCCGTTTCCAAAACATTGAGGGGCCACTCAAATGTAAGGGGCAGTCGAACCGAAGCTGCAGACGTTTGTAATAATTCTGATTTTTTATTTAATCCTCATCCTAACTTTTGTTTCTTTCCTAAATTTAAAAAAGCATATTTACCCTAGGACAGAGATCTACTAACACTGATGTAACATTTAGGTGACAGATTAATACATTTTTTGGTTGGATTGGCTAACCTAAATCTTTTTGACATAACAACAGTTCGCCCATGGGATGCTAATGCACAGAGTCCACTACGGGTCTAGGATCAGTGAAATCACTATCACTCTAGGCCTTCTAAGAGTGGAGTCCAAACTGCCTCAGCATCGCAGGGGGGCCCATTCTAATGAAGACAATGTCCTCCACCCGTTTCCAAAACATTGAGGGGCCACTCAAAAGAAAGGGGCAGTCGAGCCGAAGCTGCAGACGGTTGTCTTCATCCTGAATTTGTATTTAATCCTCATCCTAACTTTTGTTTCTTTCCTAAGTTTAAAAAAGCATATTTACCCAAGTACAGAGTTCTACTAATACTGATGTAACATTTAGTTGACAGAATAATCAATTTTTTGTTTGGATTGGCCTCCCTAAATCTTTTTGACATAACAACAGTTCGCCCATGGGATGCTAATGCACAGAGTTTACCCCGTGTCTAGGATCAGTGAAATCATCATCACTCTAGGCCTTCTAAGAGTGGAGTCCAAACTGCCTCAGCATCGCAGGGGGCCCATTCTAATGAAGACAAAGTCCTCCACCCGTTTCCAAAACATTGAGGGGCCACTCAAATGTAAGGGGCAGTCGAACCGAAGCTGCAGGCGTTTGTAATAATTCAGATTTTTTATTTAATCCTCATCCTAACTTTTGTTTCTTTCCTAAATTTAAAAAAGCATATTTACCCTAGGACAGAGATCTACTAATACTGATGTAACATTTAGTTGACAGATTAATCAATTTTTTGTTTGGATTGGCCTCCCTAAATCTTTTTGACATAACAACAGTTCGCCCATGGGATGCTAATGCACAGAGTTTACCCCGTGTCTAGGATCAGTGAAATCATCATCACTCTAGGCCTTCTAAGAGTGGAGTCCAAACTGCCTCAGCATCGCAGGGGGCCCATTCTAATGAAGACAAAGTCCTCCACCCGTTTCCAAAACATTGAGGGGCCACTCAAATGTAAGGGGCAGTCGAACCGAAGCTGCAGACGTTTGTAATAATTCTGATTTTTTATTTAATCCTCATCCTAACTTTTGTTTCTTTCCTAAATTTAAAAAAGCATATTTACCCTAGGACAGAGATCTACTAACACTGATGTAACATTTAGGTGACAGATTAATACATTTTTTGGTTGGATTGGCTAACCTAAATCTTTTTGACATAACAACAGTTCGCCCATGGGATGCTAATGCACAGAGTCCACTACGGGTCTAGGATCAGTGAAATCACTATCACTCTAGGCCTTCTAAGAGTGGAGTCCAAACTGCCTCAGCATCGCAGGGGGGCCCATTCTAATGAAGACAATGTCCTCCACCCGTTTCCAAAACATTGAGGGGCCACTCAAAAGAAAGGGGCAGTCGAGCCGAAGCTGCAGACGGTTGTCTTCATCCTGAATTTGTATTTAATCCTCATCCTAACTTTTGTTTCTTTCCTAAGTTTAAAAAAGCATATTTACCCTAGTACAGAGTTCTACTAATACTGATGTAACATTTAGTTGACAGATTAATCAATTTTTTGTTTGGATTGGCCTCCCTAAATCTTTTTGACATAACAACAGTTCGCCCATGGGATGCTAATGCACAGAGTTTACCCCGTGTCTAGGATCAGTGAAATCATCATCACTCTAGGCCTTCTAAGAGTGGAGTCCAAACTGCCTCAGCATCGCAGGGGGCCCATTCTAATGAAGACAAAGTCCTCCACCCGTTTCCAAAACATTGAGGGGCCACTCAAATGTAAGGGGCAGTCGAACCGAAGCTGCAGACGTTTGTAATAATTCTGATTTTTTATTTAATCCTCATCCTAACTTTTGTTTCTTTCCTAAATTTAAAAAAGCATATTTACCCTAGGACAGAGATCTACTAACACTGATGTAACATTTAGGTGACAGATTAATAAATTTTTTGGTTGGATTAACTAACCTAAATCTTTATGACATAACAACAGTTCGCCCATGGGATGCTAATGCACAGAGTCCACTACGGGTCTAGGATCAGTGAAATCACTATCACTCTAGGCCTTCTAAGAGTGGAGTCCAAACTGCCTCAGCATCGCAGGGGGGCCCATTCTAATGAAGACAATGTCCTCCACCCGTTTCCAAAACATTGAGGGGCCACTCAAAAGAAAGGGGCAGTCGAGCCGAAGCTGCAGACGGTTGTCTTCATCCTGAATTTGTATTTAATCCTCATCCTAACTTTTGTTTCTTTCCTAAGTTTAAAAAAGCATATTTACCCTAGTACAGAGTTCTACTAATACTGATGTAACATTTAGTTGACAGAATAATCAATTTTTTGTTTGGATTGGCCTCCCTAAATCTTTTTGACATAACAACAGTTCGCCCATGGGATGCTAATGCACAGAGTTTACCCCGTGTCTAGGATCAGTGAAATCATCATCACTCTAGGCCTTCTAAGAGTGGAGTCCAAACTGCCTCAGCATCGCAGGGGGCCCATTCTAATGAAGACAAAGTCCTCCACCCGTTTCCAAAACATTGAGGGTCACTCAAATGTAAGGGGCAGTCGAACCGAAGCTGCAGGCGTTTGTAATAATTCAGATTTTTTATTTAATCCTCATCCTAACTTTTGTTTGTTTCCTAAATTTAAAAAAGCATATTTACCCTAGGACAGAGATCTACTAACACTGATGTAACATTTAGGTGACAGATTAATACATTTTTTGGTTGGATTGGCTAACCTAAATCTTTTTGACATAACAACAGTTCGCCCATGGGATGCTAATGCACAGAGTCCACTACGGGTCTAGGAATCAGTGAAATCACTATCACTCTAGGCCTTCTAAGAGTGGAGTCCAAACTGCCTCAGCATCGCAGGGGGGCCCATTCTAATGAAGACAATGTCCTCCACCCGTTTCCAAAACATTGAGGGGCCACTCAAAAGAAAGGGGCAGTCGAGCCGAAGCTGCAGACGGTTGTCTTCATCCTGAATTTGTATTTAATCCTTATCCTAACTTTCCTAAGTTTAAAAAAGCATATTTACCCTAGTACAGAGTTCTACTAATACTGATGTAACATTTAGTTGACAGATTAATCAATTTTTTGTTTGGATTGGCCTCCCTAAATCTTTTTGACATAACAACAGTTCGCCCATGGGATGCTAATGCACAGAGTTTACCCCGTGTCTAGGATCAGTGAAATCATCATCACTCTAGGCCTTCTAAGGCTGGGTTCACACGTGGCGGAATTTCACTTAAATTCCGCTGCGGACACTCCGCAGCGTTAATCCGCAGCGGAGCCGTTTGTCCATTGACTTACACTTTAATTTAGCAGTGTTCGTTTAGACGAGGCGTAAAATTCCGCTGCGGAGCATAGGCTGCGGAGCGGAATTTGGTGTCCGCAGCATGCTCTGTCTGTTGCGGAGCAGTGGCGGACTCATGGCGGAATTTCTCCATTGACTTCAATGGAGATTCTAATTTCCGCAATGAAGTCCGCAGCTGTCATGCACATGTTATGTGTGCTGCGGATCCGTCTTGCTTTTTTAACTTGACATTTCTTCATTCTGGCTGGACCTATGTATTTCTAGGTCTACAGCCAGACTGAGGAAGTCAATGGGGCTCCCGTAATGACGGGAGCGTTGCTAGGAGACGTCAGTAAATAGTCACTGTCCAGGGTGCTGAAAGAGTTAAGCGATCGGCAGTAACTGTTTCTGCACCCGGGACAGTGACTACCGATCCCAATATACATCTATCTGTAAAAAAAAATGAAGTTCATACTTACCGAGAACTCCCTGCTTCTGTTTCCAGTCCGGCCTCCCAGGATGACGTTTCAGTCTAAGTGACGGCTGCAGCCAATCACAGGCAAATAACAGGCTGCAGCGGTCACATGGACTGCCGCGTCATCCAGGGAGATCGGGCTGGATGCCGAAGGAGGGACGCGTCACCAAGACAACGGGCGGTAAGTATGAATTTCTTTGACTTTCACAAGGGAAAGTGCTGTCCCTTCTCTCTATCCTGCACTGATAGGGAGAAGGGAAGTACTTTTACCGCAGTCCGCAGCAGCTAGTCCGCATCAATTTACTGCAAATTTTGTGCAAATCCGCAGCAGAATCTGCAACGCAGATTCTGTGCGGCATTGATGCGGACAGTTGCGGAGGAAATCCGCCACGTGTGGTCATGCCCTAAGAGTGGAGTCCAAACTGCCTCAGCATCGCAGGGGGCCCATTCTAATGAAGACAAAGTCCTCCACCCGTTTCCAAAACATTGAGGGGCCACTCAAAAGAACGGGGCAGTCGAGCCGAAGCTGCAGACGGTTGTCTTCATCCTGAATTTGTATTTAATCCTCATCCTAACTTTTGTTTCTTTCCTAAATTTAAAAAAGCATATTTACCCTAGGACAGAGATCTACTAACACTGATGTAACATTAAGGTGACAGATTAATACATTTTTTGGTTGGATTGGCTAACCTAAATCTTTTTGACATAACAACAGTTCGCCCATGGAAAGCTAATGCACAGAGTCCACTACGGGTCTAGGATCAGTGAAATCACTATCACTCTAGGCCTTCTAAGAGTGGAGTCCAAACTGCCTCAGCATCGCAGGGGGGCCCATTCTAATGAAGACAATGTCCTCCACCCGTTTCCAAAACATTGAGGGGCCACTCAAAAGAAAGGGGCAGTCGAGCCGAAGCTGCAGACGGTTGTCTTCATCCTGAATTTGTGTTTAATCCTCATCCTAACTTTTGTTTCTTTCCTAAGTTTAAAAAAGCATATTTACCCTAGTACAGAGTTCTACTAATACTGATGTAACATTTAGTTGACAGAATAATCAATTTTTTGTTTGGATTGGCCTCCCTAAATCTTTTTGACATAACAACAGTTCGCCCATGGGATGCTAATGCACAGAGTTTACCCCGTGTCTAGGATCAGTGAAATCATCATCACTCTAGGCCTTCTAAGAGTGGAGTCCAAACTGCCTCAGCATCGCAGGGGGCCCATTCTAATGAAGACAAAGTCCTCCACCCGTTTCCAAAACATTGAGGGGCCACTCAAATGTAAGGGGCAGTCGAACCGAAGCTGCAGGCGTTTGTAATAATTCAGATTTTTTATTTAATCCTCATCCTAACTTTTGTTTGTTTCCTAAATTTAAAAAAGCATATTTACCCTAGGACAGAGATCTACTAACACTGATGTAACATTTAGGTGACAGATTAATACATTTTTTGGTTGGATTGGCTAACCTAAATCTTTTTGACATAACAACAGTTCGCCCATGGGATGCTAATGCACAGAGTTTACCCCGTGTCAAGGATCAGTGAAATCATCATCACTCTAGGCCCTCTAAGAGTGGAGTCCAAACTGCCTCAGCATCGCAGGGGGCCCATTCTAATGAAGACAAAGTCCTCCAGCCGTTTCCAAAACATTGAGGGGCCACTCAAATGTAAGGGGCAGTCGAACCGAAGCTGCAGACGTTTGTAATAATTCTGATTTTTTATTTAATCCTCATCCTAACTTTTGTTTCTTTCCTAAATTTAAAAAAGCATATTTACCCTAGGACAGAGATCTACTAACACTGATGTAACATTTAGGTGACAGATTAATACATTTTTTGGTTGGATTGGCTAACCTAAATCTTTTTGACATAACAACAGTTCGCCCATGGGATGCTAATGCACAGAGTCCACTACGGGTCTAGGATCAGTGAAATCACTATCACTCTAGGCCTTCTAAGAGTGGAGTCCAAACTGCCTCAGCATCGCAGGGGGGCCCATTCTAATGAAGACAATGTCCTCCACCCGTTTCCAAAACATTGAGGGGCCACTCAAAAGAAAGGGGCAGTCGAGCCGAAGCTGCAGACGGTTGTCTTCATCCTGAATTTGTATTTAATCCTCATCCTAACTTTTGTTTCTTTCCTAAGTTTAAAAAAGCATATTTACCCTAGTACAGAGTTCTACTAATACTGATGTAACATTTAGTTGACAGAATAATCAATTTTTTGTTTGGATTGGCCTCCCTAAATCTTTTTGACATAACAACAGTTCGCCCATGGGATGCTAATGCACAGAGTTTACCCCGTGTCTAGGATCAGTGAAATCATCATCACTCTAGGCCTTCTAAGAGTGGAGTCCAAACTGCCTCAGCATCGCAGGGGGCCCATTCTAATGAAGACAAAGTCCTCCACCCGTTTCCAAAACATTGAGGGGCCACTCAAATGTAAGGGGCAGTCGAACCGAAGCTGCAGGCGTTTGTAATAATTCAGATTTTTTATTTAATCCTCATCCTAACTTTTGTTTGTTTCCTAAATTTAAAAAAGCATATTTACCCTAGGACAGAGATCTACTAACACTGATGTAACAATTAGGTGACAGATTAATACATTTTTTGGTTGGATTGGCTAACCTAAATCTTTTTGACATAACAACAGTTCGCCCATGGGATGCTAATGCACAGAGTCCACTACGGGTGTAGGATCAGTGAAATCACTATCACTCTAGGCCTTCTAAGAGTGGAGTCCAAACTGCCTCAGCATCGCAGGGGGGCCCATTCTAATGAAGACAATGTCCTCCACCCGTTTCCAAAACATTGAGGTGCCACTCAAAAGAAAGGGGCAGTCGAGCCGAAGCTGCAGACGGTTGTCTTCATCCTAAATTTGTATTTAATCCTTATCCTAACTTTTGTTTCTTTCCTAAGTTTAAAAAAGCATATTTACCCTAGTACAGAGTTCTACTAATACTGATGTAACATTTAGTTGACAGATTAATCAATTTTTTGTTTGGATTGGCCTCCCTAAATCTTTTTGACATAACAAGAGTTCGCCCATGGGATGCTAATGCACAGAGTTTACCCCGTGTCTAGGATCAGTGAAATCATCATCACTCTAGGCCTTCTAAGAGTGGAGTCCAAACTGCCTCAGCATCGCAAGGGGCCCATTCTAATGAAGACAAAGTCCTCCACCCGTTTCCAAAACATTGAGGGGCCACTCAAATGTAAGGGGCAGTCGAACCGAAGCTGCAGGCGTTTGTAATAATTCAGATTTTTTATTTAATCCTCATCCTAACTTTTGTTTGTTTCCTAAATTTAAAAAAGCATATTTACCCTAGGACAGAGATCTACTAACACTGATGTAACATTTAGGTGACAGATTAATACATTTTTTGGTTGGATTGGCTAACCTAAATCTTTTTGACATAACAACAGTTCGCCCATGGGATGCTAATGCACAGAGTTTACCCCGAGTCTAGGATCTGTGAAATCATCATCACTCTAGGCCTTCTAAGAGTGGAGTCCAAACTGCCTCAGCATCGCAGGGGGGCCCATTCTAATGAAGACAAAGTCCTCCACCCGTTTCCAAAACATTGAGGGGCCACTCAAAAGAAAGGGGCAGTCGAGCCGAAGCTGCAGACGGTTGTCTTCATCCTGAATTTGTATTTAATCCTCATCCTAACTTTTGTTTCTTTCCTAAGTTTAAAAAAGCATATTTACCCTAGTACAGAGTTCTACTAATACTGATGTAACATTTAGTTGACAGATTAATCAATTTTTTGTTTGTATTGGCCTCCCTAAATCTTTTTGACATAACAACAGTTCGCCCATGGGATGCTAATGCACAGAGTTTACCCCGTGTCTAGGATCAGTGAAATCATCATCACTCTAGGCCTTCTAAGGCTGGGTTCACACGTGGCGGAATTTCACTTAAATTCCGCTGCGGACACTCCGCAGCGTTAATCCGCAGCGGAGCCGTTTGTCCATTGACTTACACTTTAATTTAGCAGTGTTCGTTTAGACGAGGCGTAAAATTCCGCTGCGGAGCATAGGCTGCGGAGCGGAATTTGGTGTCCGCAGCATGCTCTGTCTGTTGCGGAGCAGTGGCGGACTCATGGCGGAATTTCTCCATTGACTTCAATGGAGATTCTAATTTCCGCAATGAAGTCCGCAGCTGTCATGCACATGTTATGTGTGCTGCGGATCCGTCTTGCTTTTTTAACTTGACATTTCTTCATTCTGGCTGGACCTATGTATTTCTAGGTCTACAGCCAGACTGAGGAAGTCAATGGGGCTCCCGTAATGACGGGAGCGTTGCTAGGAGACGTCAGTAAATAGTCACTGTCCAGGGTGCTAAAAGAGTTAAGCGATCGGCAGTAACTGTTTCTGCACCCGAGACAGTGACTACCGATCCCAATATACATCTATCTGTAAAAAAAAATGAAGTTCATACTTACCGAGAACTCCCTGCTTCTGTCTCCAGTCCGGCCTCCCAGGATGACGTTTCAGTCTAAGTGACGGCTGCAGCCAATCACAGGCTAATAACAGGCTGCAGCGGTCACATGGACTGCCGCGTCATCCAGGGAGATCGGGCTGGATGCCGAAGGAGGGACGCGTCACCAAGACAACGGGCGGTAAGAATGAATTTCTTTGACTTTCACAAGGGAAAGTGCTGTCCCTTCTCTCTATCCTGCAATGATAGGGAGAAGGGAAGTACTTTTACCGCAGTCCGCAGCAGCTAGTCCGCATCAATTTACTGCAAATTTTGTGCAGATCCGCAGCAGAATCTGCAATGCAGATTCTGTGCGGCATTGATGCGGACAGTTGCGGAGGAAATCCGCCACGTGTGGTCATGCCCTAAGAGTGGAGTCCAAACTGCCTCAGCATCGCAGGGGGCCCATTCTAATGAAGACAAAGTCCTCCACCCGTTTCCAAAACATTGAGGGGCCACTCAAATGTAAGGGGCAGTCGAACCGAAGCTGCAGACGTTTGTAATAATTCTGATTTTTTATTTAATCCTCATCCTAACTTTTGTTTCTTTCCTAAGTTTAAAAAAGCATATTTACCCTAGTACGGAGTTCTACTAATACTGATGTAACATTTAGTTGACAGATTAATAAATTTTTTGTTTGGATTGGCCTCCCTAAATCTTTTTGACATAACAACAGTTCGCCCATGGGATGCTAATGCACAGAGTTTACCCCGTGTCTAGGATCAGTGAAATCATCATCACTCTAGGCCTTCTAAGAGTGGAGTCCAAACTGCCTCAGCATCGCAGTGGGCCCATTCTAATGAAGACAAAGTCCTCCACCCGTTTCCAAAACATTGAGGGGCCACTCAAATGTAAGGGGCAGTCGAACCGAAGCTGCAGGCGTTTGTAATAATTCAGATTTTTTATTTAATCCTCATCCTAACTTTTGTTTGTTTCCTAAATTTAAAAAAGCATATTTACCCTAGGACAGAGATCTACTAACACTGATGTAACATTTAGGTGACAGATTAATACATTTTTTGGATGGATTGGCTAACCTAAATCTTTTTGACATAACAACAGTTCGCCCATGGGATGCTAATGCACAGAGTTTACCCCGTGTCTAGGATCAGTGAAATCATCATCACTCTAGGCCTTCTAAGAGTGGAGTCCAAACTGCCTCAGCATCGCAGGGGGCCCATTCTAATGAAGACAAAGTCCTCCACCCGTTTCCAAAACATTGAGGGGCCACTCAAATGTAAGGGGCAGTCGAACCGAAGCTGCAGGCGTTTGTAATAATTCAGATTTTTTATTTAATCCTCATCCTAACTTTTGTTTGTTTCCTAAATTTAAAAAAGCATATTTACCCTAGGACAGAGATCTACTAACACTGATGTAACATTTAGGTGACAGATTAATACATTTTTTGGTTGGATTGGCTAACCTAAATCTTTTTGACATAACAACAGTTCGCCCATGGGATGCTAATGCACAGAGTCCACTACGGGTCTAGGATCAGTGAAATCACTATCACTCTAGGCCTTCTAAGAGTGGAGTCCAAACTGCCTCAGCATCGCAGGGGGGCCCATTCTAATGAAGACAATGTCCTCCACCCGTTTCCAAAACATTGAGGGGCCACTCAAAAGAAAGGGGCAGTCGAGCCGAAGCTGCAGACGGTTGTCTTCATCCTGAATTTGTATTTAATCCTCATCCTAACTTTTGTTTCTTTCCTAAGTTTAAAAAAGCATATTTACCCTAGTACAGAGTTCTACTAATACTGATGTAACATTTAGTTGACAGAATAATCAATTTTTTGTTTGTATTGGCCTCCCTAAATCTTTTTGACATAACAACAGTTCGCCCATGGGATGCTAATGCACAGAGTTTACCCCGTGTCTAGGATCAGTGAAATCATCATCACTCTAGGCCTTCTAAGAGTGGAGTCCAAACTGCCTCAGCATCGCAGTGGGCCCATTCTAATGAAGACAAAGTCCTCCACCCGTTTCCAAAACATTGAGGGGCCACTCAAATGTAAGGGGCAGTCGAACCGAAGCTGCAGGCGTTTGTAATAATTCAGATTTTTTATTTAATCCTCATCCTAACTTTTGTTTGTTTCCTAAATTTAAAAAAGCATATTTACCCTAGGACAGAGATCTACTAACACTGATGTAACATTTAGGTGACAGATTAATACATTTTTTGGTTGGATTGGCTAACCTAAATCTTTTTGACATAACAACAGTTCGCCCATGGGATGCTAATGCACAGAGTTTACCCCGTGTCTAGGATCAGTGAAATCATCATCACTCTAGGCCTTCTAAGAGTGGAGTCCAAACTGCCTCAGCATCGCAGGGGGCCCATTCTAATGAAGACAAAGTCCTCCACCCGTTTCCAAAACATTGAGGGGCCACTCAAATGTAAGGGGCAGTCGAACCGAAGCTGCAGGCGTTTGTAATAATTCAGATTTTTTATTTAATCCTCATCCTAACTTTTGTTTGTTTCCTAAATTTAAAAAAGCATATTTACCCTAGGACAGAGATCTACTAACACTGATGTAACATTTAGGTGACAGATTAATACATTTTTTGGTTGGATTGGCTAACCTAAATCTTTTTGACATAACAACAGTTCGCCCATGGGATGCTAATGCACAGAGTCCACTACGGGTCTAGGATCAGTGAAATCACTATCACTCTAGGCCTTCTAAGAGTGGAGTCCAAACTGCCTCAGCATCGCAGGGGGGCCCATTCTAATGAAGACAATGTCCTCCACCCGTTTCCAAAACATTGAGGGGCCACTCAAAAGAAAGGGGCAGTCGAGCCGAAGCTGCAGACGGTTGTCTTCATCCTGAATTTGTATTTAATCCTCATCCTAACTTTTGTTTCTTTCCTAAGTTTAAAAAAGCATATTTACCCTAGTACAGAGTTCTACTAATACTGATGTAACATTTAGTTGACAGAATAATCAATTTTTTGTTTGTATTGGCCTCCCTAAATCTTTTTGACATAACAACAGTTCGCCCATGGGATGCTAATGCACAGAGTTTACCCCGTGTCTAGGATCAGTGAAATCATCATCACTCTAGGCCTTCTAAGAGTGGAGTCCAAACTGCCTCAGCATCGCAGGGGGCCCATTCTAATGAAGACAAAGTCCTCCACCCGTTTCCAAAACATTGAGGGGCCACTCAAATGTAAGGGGCAGTCGAACCGAAGCTGCAGGCGTTTGTAATAATTCAGATTTTTTATTTAATCCTCATCCTAACTTTTGTTTGTTTCCTAAATTTAAAAAAGCATATTTACCCTAGGACAGAGATCTACTAACACTGATGTAACATTTAGGTGACAGATTAATAAATTTTTTGGTTGGATTGGCTAACCTAAATCTTTTTGACATAACAACAGTTCGCCCATGGGATGCTAATGCACAGAGTTTACCCCGTGTCTAGGATCAGTGAAATCATCATCACTCTAGGCCTTCTAAGAGTGGAGTCCAAACTGCCTCAGCATCGCAGGGGGCCCATTCTAATGAAGACAAAGTCCTCCACCCGTTTCCAAAACATTGAGGGGCCACTCAAATGTAAGGGGCAGTCGAACCGAAGCTGCAGGCGTTTGTAATAATTCAGATTTTTTATTTAATCCTCATCCTAACTTTTGTTTGTTTCCTAAATTTAAAAAAGCATATTTACCCTAGGACAGAGATCTACTAACACTGATGTAACATTTAGGTGACAGATTAATACATTTTTTGGTTGGATTGGCTAACCTAAATCTTTTTGACATAACAACAGTTCGCCCATGGGATGCTAATGCACAGAGTCCACTACGGGTCTAGGATCAGTGAAATCACTATCACTCTAGGCCTTCTAAGAGTGGAGTCCAAACTGCCTCAGCATCGCAGGGGGGCCCATTCTAATGAAGACAAAGTCCTCCACCCGTTTCCAAAACATTGAGGGGCCACTCAAAAGAAAGGGGCAGTCGAGCCGAAGCTGCAGACGGTTGTCTTCATCCTGAATTTGTATTTAATCCTCATCCTAACTTTTGTTTCTTTCCTAAGTTTAAAAAAGCATATTTACCCTAGTACAGAGTTCTACTAATACTGATGTAACATTTAGGTGACAGATTAATACATTTTTTGTTTGGATTGGCCTCCCTAAATCTTTTTGACATAACAACAGTTCACCCATGGGATGCTAATGCACAGAGTTTACCCCGAGTCTAGGATCAGTGAAATCATCATCACTCTAGGCCTTCTAAGAGTGGAGTCCAAACTGCCTCAGCATCGCAGGGGGCCCATTCTAATGAAGACAAAGTCCTCCACCCGTTTCCAAAACATTGAGGGGCCACTCAAATGTAAGGGGCAGTCGAACCGAAGCTGCAGGCGTTTGTAATAATTCAGATTTTTTATTTAATCCTCATCCTAACTTTTGTTTGTTTCCTAAATTTAAAAAAGCATATTTACCCTAGGACAGAGATCTACTAACACTGATGTAACATTTAGGTGACAGATTAATAAATTTTTGGGTTGGATTGGCTAACCTAAATCTTTTTGACATAACAACAGTTCGCCCATGGGATGCTAATGCACAGAGTTTACCCCGTGTCTAGGATCAGTGAAATCATCATCACTCTAGGCCTTCTAAGAGTGGAGTCCAAACTGCCTCAGCATCGCAGGGGGCCCATTCTAATGAAGACAAAGTCCTCCACCCGTTTCCAAAACATTGAGGGGCCACTCAAATGTAAGGGGCAGTCGAACCGAAGCTGCAGGCGTTTGTAATAATTCAGATTTTTTATTTAATCCTCATCCTAACTTTTGTTTGTTTCCTAAATTTAAAAAAGCATATTTACCCTAGGACAGAGATCTACTAACACTGATGTAACATTTAGGTGACAGATTAATACATTTTTTGGTTGGATTGGCTAACCTAAATCTTTTTGACATAACAACAGTTCGCCCATGGGATGCTAATGCACAGAGTCCACTACGGGTCTAGGATCAGTGAAATCACTATCACTCTAGGCCTTCTAAGAGTGGAGTCCAAACTGCCTCAGCATCGCAGGGGGGCCCATTCTAATGAAGACAAAGTCCTCCACCCGTTTCCAAAACATTGAGGGGCCACTCAAAAGAAAGGGGCAGTCGAGCCGAAGCTGCAGACGGTTGTCTTCATCCTGAATTTGTATTTAATCCTCATCCTAACTTTTGTTTCTTTCCTAAGTTTAAAAAAGCATATTTACCCTAGTACAGAGTTCTACTAATACTGATGTAACATTTAGGTGACAGATTAATACATTTTTTGTTTGGATTGGCCTCCCTAAATCTTTTTGACATAACAACAGTTCACCCATGGGATGCTAATGCACAGAGTTTACCCCGAGTCTAGGATCAGTGAAATCATCATCACTCTAGGCCTTCTAAGAGTGGAGTCCAAACTGCCTCAGCATCGCAGGGGGCCCATTCTAATGAAGACAAAGTCCTCCACCCGTTTCCAAAACATTGAGGGGCCACTCAAATGTAAGGGGCAGTCGAACCGAAGCTGCAGGCGTTTGTAATAATTCAGATTTTTTATTTAATCCTCATCCTAACTTTTGTTTGTTTCCTAAATTTAAAAAAGCATATCTACCCTAGGACAGAGATCTACTAACACTGATGTAACATTTAGGTGACAGATTAATAAATTTTTTGGTTGGATTGGCTAACCTAAATCTTTTTGACATCACAACAGTTCGCCCATGGGATGCTAATGCACAGAGTTTACCCCGGGTCTAGGATCAGTGAAATCACTATCACTCTAGGCCTTCTAAGAGTGGAGTCAAAACTGCCTCAGCATCGCAGGGGGGCCCATTCTAATGAAGACAAAGTCCTCCACCCGTTTCCAAAACATTGAGGGGCCACTCAAAAGAAAGGGGCAGTCGAGCCGAAGCTGCAGACGGTTGTCTTCATCCTGAATTTTTATTTAATCCTCATCCTAACTTTTGTTTCTTTCCTAAGTTTAAAAAAGCATATTTACCCTAGTACAGAGTTCTACTAATACTGATGTAACATTTAGTTGACAGATTAATCAATTTTTTGTTTGGATTGGCCTCCCTAAATCTTTTTGACATAACAACAGTTCGCCCATGGGATGCTAATGCACAGAGTTTACCCCGGGTCTAGGATCAGTGAAATCATCATCACTCTAGGCCTTCTAAGAGTGGAGTCCAAACTGCCTCAGCATCGCAGGGGGCCCATTCTAATGAAGACAAAGTCCTCCACCCGTTTCCAAAACATTGAGGGGCCACTCAAATGTAAGGGGCAGTCGAACCGAAGCTGCAGGCGTTTGTAATAATTCAGATTTTTTATTTAATCCTCATCCTAACTTTTGTTTGTTTCCTAAATTTAAAAAAGCATATTTACCCTAGGACAGAGATCTACTAACACTGATGTAACATTTAGGTGACAGATTAATACATTTTTTGGTTGGATTGGCTAACCTAAATCTTTTTGACATAACAACAGTTCGCCCATGGGATGCTAATGCACAGAGTCCACTACGGGTCTAGGATCAGTGAAATCACTATCACTCTAGGCCTTCTAAGAGTGGAGTCCAAACTGCCTCAGCATCGCAGGGGGGCCCATTCTAATGAAGACAAAGTCCTCCACCCGTTTCCAAAACATTGAGGGGCCACTCAAAAGAAAGGGGCAGTCGAGCCGAAGCTGCAGACGGTTGTCTTCATCCTGAATTTGTATTTAATCCTCATCCTAACTTTTGTTTCTTTCCTAAGTTTAAAAAAGCATATTTACCCTAGTACAGAGTTCTACTAATACTGATGTAACATTTAGGTGACAGATTAATACATTTTTTGTTTGGATTGGCCTCCCTAAATCTTTTTGACATAACAACAGTTCACCCATGGGATGCTAATGCACAGAGTTTACCCCGAGTCTAGGATCAGTGAAATCATCATCACTCTAGGCCTTCTAAGAGTGGAGTCCAAACTGCCTCAGCATCGCAGGGGGCCCATTCTAATGAAGACAAAGTCCTCCACCCGTTTCCAAAACATTGAGGGGCCACTCAAATGTAAGGGGCAGTCGAACCGAAGCTGCAGGCGTTTGTAATAATTCAGATTTTTTATTTAATCCTCATCCTAACTTTTGTTTGTTTCCTAAATTTAAAAAAGCATATCTACCCTAGGACAGAGATCTACTAACACTGATGTAACATTTAGGTGACAGATTAATAAATTTTTTGGTTGGATTGGCTAACCTAAATCTTTTTGACATCACAACAGTTCGCCCATGGGATGCTAATGCACAGAGTTTACCCCGGGTCTAGGATCAGTGAAATCACTATCACTCTAGGCCTTCTAAGAGTGGAGTCAAAACTGCCTCAGCATCGCAGGGGGGCCCATTCTAATGAAGACAAAGTCCTCCACCCGTTTCCAAAACATTGAGGGGCCACTCAAAAGAAAGGGGCAGTCGAGCCGAAGCTGCAGACGGTTGTCTTCATCCTGAATTTTTATTTAATCCTCATCCTAACTTTTGTTTCTTTCCTAAGTTTAAAAAAGCATATTTACCCTAGTACAGAGTTCTACTAATACTGATGTAACATTTAGTTGACAGATTAATCAATTTTTTGTTTGGATTGGCCTCCCTAAATCTTTTTGACATAACAACAGTTCGCCCATGGGATGCTAATGCACAGAGTTTACCCCGGGTCCAGGATCAGTGAAATCATCATCACTCAAGGCCTTCTAAGAGTGGAGTCCAAACTGCCTCAGCATCGCAGGGGGCCCATTCTAATGAAGACAAAGTCCTCCACCCGTTTCCAAAACATTGAGGGGCCACTCAAATGTAAGGGACAGTCGAACCGAAGCTGCAGGCGTTTGTAATAATTCAGATTTTTTATTTAATCCTCATCCTAACTTTTGTTTGTTTCCTAAATTTAAAAAAGCATATTTACCCTAGGACAGAGTTCTACTAATACTGATGTAACATTTAGGTGACAGATTAATCAATTTTTTATTTGGATTGGCCTCCCTAAATCTTTTTGACATAACAACAGTTCGCCCATGGGATGCTAATGCACAGAGTTTACCCCGTGTCTAGGATCAGTGAAATCATCATCACTCTAGGCCTTCTAAGAGTGGAGTCCAAACTGCCTCAGCATCGCAGGGGGCCCATTCTAATGAAGACAAAGTCCTCCACCCGTTTCCAAAACATTGAGGGGCCACTCAAATGTAAGGGGCAGTCGAACCGAAGCTGCAGGCGTTTGTAATAATTCAGATTTTTTATTTAATCCTCATCCTAACTTTTGTTTGTTTCCTAAATTTAAAAAAGCATATTTACCCTAGGACAGAGATCTACTAACACTGATGTAACATTTAGGTGACAGATTAATAAATTTTTTGGTTGGATTGGCTAACCTAAATCTTTTTGACATAACAACAGTTCGCCCATGGGATGCTAATGCACAGAGTTTACCCCGTGTCTAGGATCAGTGAAATCATCATCACTCTAGGCCTTCTAAGAGTGGAGTCCAAACTGCCTCAGCATCGCAGGGGGCCCATTCTAATGAAGACAAAGTCCTCCACCCGTTTCCAAAACATTGAGGGGCCACTCAAATGTAAGGGGCAGTCGAACCGAAGCTGCAGGCGTTTGTAATAATTCAGATTTTTTATTTAATCCTCATCCTAACTTTTGTTTGTTTCCTAAATTTAAAAAAGCATATTTACCCTAGGACAGAGATCTACTAACACTGATGTAACATTTAGGTGACAGATTAATACATTTTTTGGTTGGATTGGCTAACCTAAATCTTTTTGACATAACAACAGTTCGCCCATGGGATGCTAATGCACAGAGTCCACTACGGGTCTAGGATCAGTGAAATCACTATCACTCTAGGCCTTCTAAGAGTGGAGTCCAAACTGCCTCAGCATCGCAGGGGGGCCCATTCTAATGAAGACAAAGTCCTCCACCCGTTTCCAAAACATTGAGGGGCCACTCAAAAGAAAGGGGCAGTCGAGCCGAAGCTGCAGACGGTTGTCTTCATCCTGAATTTGTATTTAATCCTCATCCTAACTTTTGTTTCTTTCCTAAGTTTAAAAAAGCATATTTACCCTAGTACAGAGTTCTACTAATACTGATGTAACATTTAGGTGACAGATTAATACATTTTTTGTTTGGATTGGCCTCCCTAAATCTTTTTGACATAACAACAGTTCACCCATGGGATGCTAATGCACAGAGTTTACCCCGAGTCTAGGATCAGTGAAATCATCATCACTCTAGGCCTTCTAAGAGTGGAGTCCAAACTGCCTCAGCATCGCAGGGGGCCCATTCTAATGAAGACAAAGTCCTCCACCCGTTTCCAAAACATTGAGGGGCCACTCAAATGTAAGGGGCAGTCGAACCGAAGCTGCAGGCGTTTGTAATAATTCAGATTTTTTATTTAATCCTCATCCTAACTTTTGTTTGTTTCCTAAATTTAAAAAAGCATATTTACCCTAGGACAGAGATCTACTAACACTGATGTAACATTTAGGTGACAGATTAATAAATTTTTGGGTTGGATTGGCTAACCTAAATCTTTTTGACATAACAACAGTTCGCCCATGGGATGCTAATGCACAGAGTTTACCCCGTGTCTAGGATCAGTGAAATCATCATCACTCTAGGCCTTCTAAGAGTGGAGTCCAAACTGCCTCAGCATCGCAGGGGGCCCATTCTAATGAAGACAAAGTCCTCCACCCGTTTCCAAAACATTGAGGGGCCACTCAAATGTAAGGGGCAGTCGAACCGAAGCTGCAGGCGTTTGTAATAATTCAGATTTTTTATTTAATCCTCATCCTAACTTTTGTTTGTTTCCTAAATTTAAAAAAGCATATTTACCCTAGGACAGAGATCTACTAACACTGATGTAACATTTAGGTGACAGATTAATACATTTTTTGGTTGGATTGGCTAACCTAAATCTTTTTGACATAACAACAGTTCGCCCATGGGATGCTAATGCACAGAGTCCACTACGGGTCTAGGATCAGTGAAATCACTATCACTCTAGGCCTTCTAAGAGTGGAGTCCAAACTGCCTCAGCATCGCAGGGGGGCCCATTCTAATGAAGACAAAGTCCTCCACCCGTTTCCAAAACATTGAGGGGCCACTCAAAAGAAAGGGGCAGTCGAGCCGAAGCTGCAGACGGTTGTCTTCATCCTGAATTTGTATTTAATCCTCATCCTAACTTTTGTTTCTTTCCTAAGTTTAAAAAAGCATATTTACCCTAGTACAGAGTTCTACTAATACTGATGTAACATTTAGGTGACAGATTAATACATTTTTTGTTTGGATTGGCCTCCCTAAATCTTTTTGACATAACAACAGTTCACCCATGGGATGCTAATGCACAGAGTTTACCCCGAGTCTAGGATCAGTGAAATCATCATCACTCTAGGCCTTCTAAGAGTGGAGTCCAAACTGCCTCAGCATCGCAGGGGGCCCATTCTAATGAAGACAAAGTCCTCCACCCGTTTCCAAAACATTGAGGGGCCACTCAAATGTAAGGGGCAGTCGAACCGAAGCTGCAGGCGTTTGTAATAATTCAGATTTTTTATTTAATCCTCATCCTAACTTTTGTTTGTTTCCTAAATTTAAAAAAGCATATCTACCCTAGGACAGAGATCTACTAACACTGATGTAACATTTAGGTGACAGATTAATAAATTTTTTGGTTGGATTGGCTAACCTAAATCTTTTTGACATCACAACAGTTCGCCCATGGGATGCTAATGCACAGAGTTTACCCCGGGTCTAGGATCAGTGAAATCACTATCACTCTAGGCCTTCTAAGAGTGGAGTCAAAACTGCCTCAGCATCGCAGGGGGGCCCATTCTAATGAAGACAAAGTCCTCCACCCGTTTCCAAAACATTGAGGGGCCACTCAAAAGAAAGGGGCAGTCGAGCCGAAGCTGCAGACGGTTGTCTTCATCCTGAATTTTTATTTAATCCTCATCCTAACTTTTGTTTCTTTCCTAAGTTTAAAAAAGCATATTTACCCTAGTACAGAGTTCTACTAATACTGATGTAACATTTAGTTGACAGATTAATCAATTTTTTGTTTGGATTGGCCTCCCTAAATCTTTTTGACATAACAACAGTTCGCCCATGGGATGCTAATGCACAGAGTTTACCCCGGGTCCAGGATCAGTGAAATCATCATCACTCAAGGCCTTCTAAGAGTGGAGTCCAAACTGCCTCAGCATCGCAGGGGGCCCATTCTAATGAAGACAAAGTCCTCCACCCGTTTCCAAAACATTGAGGGGCCACTCAAATGTAAGGGACAGTCGAACCGAAGCTGCAGGCGTTTGTAATAATTCAGATTTTTTATTTAATCCTCATCCTAACTTTTGTTTGTTTCCTAAATTTAAAAAAGCATATTTACCCTAGGACAGAGTTCTACTAATACTGATGTAACATTTAGGTGACAGATTAATCAATTTTTTATTTGGATTGGCCTCCCTAAATCTTTTTGACATAACAACAGTTCGCCCATGGGATGCTAATGCACAGAGTTTACCCCGTGTCTAGGATCAGTGAAATCATCATCACTCTAGGCCTTCTAAGAGTGGAGTCCAAACTGCCTCAGCATCGCAGGGGGCCCATTCTAATGAAGACAAAGTCCTCCACCCGTTTCCAAAACATTGAGGGGCCACTCAAATGTAAGGGACAGTCGAACCGAAGCTGCAGGCGTTTGTAATAATTCAGATTTTTTATTTAATCCTCATCCTAACTTTTGTTTGTTTCCTAAATTTAAAAAAGCATATTTACCCTAGTACAGAGTTCTACTAATACTGATGTAACATTTAGGTGACAGATTAATCAATTTTTTATTTGGATTGGCCTCCCTAAATCTTTTTGACATAACAACAGTTCGCCCATGGGATGCTAATGCACAGAGTTTACCCCGTGTCTAGGATCAGTGAAATCATCATCACTCTAGGCCTTCTAAGAGTGGAGTCCAAACTGCCTCAGCATCGCAGGGGTCCCATTCTAATGAAGACAAAGTCCTCCACCCGTTTCCAAAACATTGAGGGGCCACTCAAATGTAAGGGGCAGTCGAACCGAAGCTGCAGACGTTTGTAATAATTCAGATTTTTTATTTAATCCTCATCCTAACTTTTGTTTGTTTCCTAAGTTTAAAAAAGCATATCTACCCTAGGACAGAGATCTACTAACAATGATGTAACATTTAGGTGACAGATTAATAAATTTTTTGGTTGGATTGGCTAACCTAAATCTTTTTGACATCACAACAGTTCGCCCATGGGATGCTAATGCACAGAGTCCACTACGGGTCTAGGATCAGTGAAATCACTATCACTCTAGGCCTTCTAAGAGTGGAGTCCAAACTGCCTCAGCATCGCAGGGGGGCCCATTCTAATGAAGACAAAGTCCTCCACCCGTTTCCAAAACATTGAGGGGCCACTCAAAAGAAAGGGGCAGTCGAGCCGAAGCTGCAGACGGTTGTCTTCATCCTGAATTTTTATTTAATCCTCATCCTAACTTTTGTTTCTTTCCTAAGTTTAAAAAAGCATATTTACCCTAGTACAGAGTTCTACTAATACTGATGTAACATTTAGGTGACAGATTAATCAATTTTTTATTTGGATTGGCCTCCCTAAATCTTTTTAACATAACAACAGTTCGCCCATGGGATGCTAATGCACAGAGTTTACCCCGTGTCTAGGATCAGTGAAATCATCATCACTCTAGGCCTTCTAAGAGTGGAGTCCAAACTGCCTCAGCATCGCAGGGGGCCCATTCTAATGAAGACAAAGTCTAAAAAAGCATATTTACCCTAGTACAGAGTTCTACTAATACTGATGTAACATTTAGGTGACAGATTAATACATTTTTTGTTTGGATTGGCCTCCCTAAATCTTTTTGACATAACAACAGTTCGCCCATGGGATGCTAATGCACAGAGTTTACCCCGAGTCTAGGATCAGTGAAATCATCATCACTCTAGGCCTTCTAAGAGTGGAGTCCAAACAGATTAATACATTTAATCTACCCCTTAATCCTCATCCTAACTTTTGTTTCTTTCCTAAGTATAAAAAAGCATATTTACCCTAGTACAGAGTTCTACTAATACTGATGTAACATTTAGGTGACAGATTAATCAATTTTTTATTTGGATTGGCCTCCCTAAATCTTTTTAACATAACAACAGTTCGCCCATGGGATGCTAATGCACAGAGTTTACCCCGTGTCTAGGATCAGTGAAATCATCATCACTCTAGGCCTTCTAAGAGTGGAGTCCAAACTGCCTCAGCATCGCAGGGGGCCCATTCTAATGAAGACAAAGTCCTCCACCCGTTTCCAAAACATTGAGGGGCCACTCACATGTAAGGGGCAGTCGAACCGAAGCTGCAGACTTTTGTAATAATTCTGATTTTTTATTTAATCCTCATCCTAACTTTTGTTTGTTTCCTAAATTTAAAAAAGCATATTTACCCTAGGACAGAGATCTACTAACACTGATGTAACATTTAGGTGACAGATTAATACATTTTTTGGTTGGATTGGCTAACCTAAATCTTTTTGACATAACAACAGTTCGCCCATGGGATGCTAATGCACAGAGTCCACTACGGGTCTAGGATCAGTGAAATCACTATCACTCTAGGCCTTCTAAGAGTGGAGTCCAAACTGCCTCAGCATCGCAGGGGGGCCCATTCTAATGAAGACAATGTCCTCCACCCGTTTCCAAAACATTGAGGGGCCACTCAAAAGAAAGGGGCAGTCGAGCCGAAGCTGCAGACGGTTGTCTTCATCCTGAATTTGTATTTAATCCTCATCCTAACTTTTGTTTCTTTCCTAAGTTTAAAAAAGCATATTTACCCTAGTACAGAGTTCTACTAATACTGATGTAACATTTAGGTGACAGATTAATCAATTTTTTATTTGGATTGGCCTCCCTAAATCTTTTTCACATAACAACAGTTCGCCCATGGGATGCTAATGCACAGAGTTTACCCCGAGTCTAGGATCAGTGAAATCATCATCACTCTAGGCCTTCTAAGAGTGGAGTCCAAACTGCCTCAGCATCGCCGGGGGCACATTCTAATGAAGACAAAGTCCTCCACCCGTTTCCAAAACATTGAGGGGCCACTCAAATGTAAGGGGCAGTCCAACCGAAGCTGCAGGCGTTTGTAATAATTCAGATTTTTTATTTAATCCTCATCCTAACTTTTGTTTGTTTCCTAAATTTAAAAAAGCATATTTACCCTAGGACAGAGATCTACTAACACTGATGTAACATTTAGGTGACAGATTAATACATTTTTTGGTTGGATTGGCTAACCTAAATCTTTTTGACATAACAACAGTTCGCCCATGGGATGCTAATGCACAGAGTCCACTACGGGTCTAGGATCAGTGAAATCACTATCACTCTAGGCCTTCTAAGAGTGGAGTCCAAACTGCCTCAGCATCACAGGGGGGCCCATTCTAATGAAGACAAAGTCCTCCACCCGTTTCCAAAACAGTGAGGGGCCACTCAAAAGAAAGGGGCAGTCGAGCCGAAGCTGCAGACTTTTGTAATAATTCAGATTTTTTATTTAATCCTCATCCTAACTTTTGTTTCTTTCCTAAGTTTAAAAAAGCATATTTACCCTAGTACAGAGTTCTACTAATACTGATGTAACATTTAGGTGACAGATTAATCAATTTTTTATTTGGATTGGCCTCCCTAAATCTTTTTAACATAACAACAGTTCGCCCATGGGATGCTAATGCACAGAGTTTACCCCGTGTCTAGGATCAGTGAAATCATCATCACTCTAGGCCTTCTAAAAGTGGAGTCCAAACTGCCTCAGCATCGCAGGGGGCCCATTCTAATGAAGACAAAGTCCTCCACCCGTTTCCAAAACATTGAGGGGCCACTCACATGTAAGGGGCAGTCGAACCGAAGCTGCAGACTTTTGTAATAATTCAGATTTTTTTATTTAATCCTCATCCTAACTTTTGTTTGTTTCCTAAGTTTAAAAAAGCATATTTACCCTAGGACAGAGATCTACTAACACTGATGTAACATTTAGGTGACAGATTAATACAATTTTTGGTTGGATTGGCTAACCTAAATCTTTTGACATAACAACAGTTCGCCCATGGGATGCTAATGCACAGAGTCCACTACGGGTCTAGGATCAGTGAAATCACTATCACTCTAGGCCTTCTAAGAGTGGAGTCCAAACTGCCTCAGCATGGCAGGGGGGCCCATTCTAATGAAGACAATGTCCTCCACCCGTTTCCAAAACATTGAGGGGCCACTCAAAAGAAAGGGGCAGTCGAGCCGAAGCTGCAGACGGTTGTCTTCATCCTGAATTTTTATTTAATCCTCATCCTAACTTTTGTTTCTTTCCTAAGTTTAAAAAAGCATATTTACCCTAGTACAGAGTTCTACTAATACTGATGTAACATTTAGGTGACAGATTAATCAATTTTTTATTTGGATTGGCCTCCCTAAATCTTTTTAACATAACAACAGTTCGCCCATGGGATGCTAATGCACAGAGTTTACCCCGTGTCTAGGATCAGTGAAATCATCATCACTCTAGGCCTTCTAAGAGTGGAGTCCAAACTGCCTCAGCATCGCAGGGGGCCCATTCTAATGAAGACAAAGTCCTCCACCCTTTCCAAAACATTGAGGGGCCACTCACATGTAAGGGGCAGTCGAACCGAAGCTGCAGGCGTTTGTAATAATTCAGATTTTTTATTTAATCCTCATCCTAACTTTTGTTTGTTTCCTAAATTTGAAAAAGCATATTTACCCTAGGACAGAGATCTACTAACACTGATGTAACATTTAGGTGACAGATTAATACATTTTTTGGTTGGATTGGCTAACCTAAATCTTTTTGACATAACAATAGTTCGCCCATGGGATGCTAATGCACAGAGTTTACCCCGGGTCCAGGATCAGTGAAATCATCATCACTCTAGGCCTTCTAAGAGTGGAGTCCAAACTGCCTCAGCATCGCAGGGGGGCCCATTCTAATGAAGACAAAGTCCTCCACCCGTTTCCAAAACATTGAGGGGCCACTCAAAAGAAAGGGGCAGTCGAGCCGAAGCTGCAGACGGTTGTCTTCATCCTGAATTTTTATTTAATCCTCATCCTAACTTTTGTTTCTTTCCTAAGTTTAAAAAAGCATATTTACCCTAGTACAGAGTTCTACTAATACTGATGTAACATTTAGGTGACAGATTAATCAATTTTTTGTTTGGATTGGCCTCCCTAAATCTTTTTGACATAACAACAGTTCGCCCATGGGATGCTAATGCACAGAGTTTAACCCGGGTATAGGATAGTGAAATCACCATCACTCTAGGCCTTCTAAGAGTGGAGTCCAAACTGCCTCAGCATCGCAGGGGGCCCATTCTAATGAAGATAAAGTCTTCCACCTGTTTCCAAAACATTGAGGGGCCACTCAAATGTAAGGGGCAGTCGAACCGAAGCTGCAGACGTTTGTAATAATTCTGATTTTTTATTTAATCCTTATCCTATCTTTTGTTTGTTTCCTAAGTTTAAAAAAAGCATATTTACCCTAGGACAGAGATCTACTAACACTGATGTAACATTTAGGTGACAGATTAATAAATTTTTTGGTTGGATTGGCTAACCTAAATCTTTTTGACATAACAACAGTTCGCCCATGGGATGCTAATGCACAGAGTCCACTACGGGTCTAGGATCAGTGAAATCACTATCACTCTAGGCCTTCTAAGAGTGGAGTCCAAACTGCCTCAGCATGGCAGGGGGGCCCATTCTAATGAAGACAATGTCCTCCACCCGTTTCCAAAACATTGAGGGGCCACTCAAAAGAAAGGGGCGGTCGAGCCGAAGCTGCAGACGGTTGTCTTCATCCTGAATTTGTGTTTAATCCTTATCCTAACTTTTGTTTCTTTCCTAAGTTTAAAAAAGCATATTTACCCTAGTACAGAGTTCTACTAATACTGATGTAACATTTAGGTGACAGATTAATCAATTTTTTATTTGGATTGGCCTCCCTAAATCTTTTTGACATAACAACAGTTCGCCCATGGGATGCTAATGCACAGAGTTTACCCCGTGTCTAGGATCAGTGAAATCATCATCACTCTAGGCCTTCTAAGAGTGGAGTCCAAACTGCCTCAGCATCGCAGGGGGTCCATTCTAATGAAGACAAAGTCCTCCACCCGTTTCCAAAACATTGAGGGGCCACTCAAATGTAAGGGGCAGTCGAACCGAAGCTGCAGACGTTTGTAATAATTCAGATTTTTTATTTAATCCTCATCCTAACTTTTGTTTGTTTCCTAAGTTTAAAAAAGCATATCTACCCTAGGACAGAGATCTACTAACACTGATGTAACATTTAGGTGACAGATTAATAAATTTTTTGGTTGGATTGGCTAACCTAAATCTTTTTGACATCACAACAGTTCGCCCATGGGATGCTAATGCACAGAGTCCACTACGGGTCTAGGATCAGTGAAATCACTATCACTCTAGGCCTTCTAAGAGTGGAGTCCAAACTGCCTCAGCATAACAGGGGGGCCCATTCTAATGAAGACAAAGTCCTCCACCCGTTTCCAAAACATTGAGGGGCCACTCAAAAGAAAGGGGCAGTCGAGCCGAAGCTGCAGACGGTTGTCTTCATCCTGAATTTTTATTTAATCCTCATCCTAACTTTTGTTTCTTTCCTAAGTTTAAAAAAGCATATTTACCCTAGTACAGAGTTCTACTAATACTGATGTAACATTTAGGTGACAGATTAATCAATTTTTTATTTGGATTGGCCTCCCTAAATCTTTTTAACATAACAACAGTTCGCCCATGGGATGCTAATGCACAGAGTTTACCCCGTGTCTAGGATCAGTGAAATCATCATCACTCTAGGCCTTCTAAGAGTGGAGTCCAAACTGCCTCAGCATCGCAGGGGGCCCATTCTAATGAAGACAAAGTCCTCCACCCGTTTCCAAAACATTGAGGGGCCACTCACATGTAAGGAGCAGTCGAACCGAAGCTGCAGACTTTTGTAATAATTCTGATTTTTTATTTAATCCTCATCCTAACTTTTGTTTGTTTCCTAAATTTAAAAAAGCATATTTACCCTAGGACAGAGATCTACTAACACTGATGTAACATTTAGGTGACAGATTAATACATTTTTTGGTTGGATTGGCTAACCTAAATCTTTTTGACATAACAACAGTTCGCCCATGGGATGCTAATGCACAGAGTCCACTACGGGTCTAGGATCAGTGAAATCACTATCACTCTAGGCCTTCTAAGAGTGGAGTCCAAACTGCCTCAGCATCGCAGGGGGGCCCATTCTAATGAAGACAATGTCCTCCACCCGTTTCCAAAACATTGAGGGGCCACTCAAAAGAAAGGGGCAGTCGAGCCGAAGCTGCAGACGGTTGTCTTCATCCTGAATTTGTATTTAATCCTCATCCTAACTTTTGTTTCTTTCCTAAGTTTAAAAAAGCATATTTACCCTAGTACAGAGTTCTACTAATACTGATGTAACATTTAGGTGACAGATTAATCAATTTTTTATTTGGATTGGCCTCCCTAAATCTTTTTGACATAACAACAGTTCGCCCATGGGATGCTAATGCACAGAGTTTACCCCGTGTCTAGGATCAGTGAAATCATCATCACTCTAGGCCTTCTAAGAGTGGAGTCCAAACTGCCTCAGCATCGCAGGGGGCCCATTCTAATGAAGACAAAGTCCTCCACCCGTTTCCAAAACATTGAGGGGCCACTCAAATGTAAGGGGCAGTCGAACCGAAGCTGCAGGCGTTTGTAATAATTCAGATTTTTTATTTAATCCTCATCCTAACTTTTGTTTGTTTCCTAAATTTAAAAAAGCATATTTACCCTAGGACAGAGATCTACTAACACTGATGTAACATTTAGGTGACAGATTAATAAATTTTTTGGTTGGATTGGCTAACCTAAATCTTTTTGACATAACAACAGTTCGCCCATGGGATGCTAATGCACAGAGTTTACCCCGTGTCTAGGATCAGTGAAATCATCATCACTCTAGGCCTTCTAAGAGTGGAGTCCAAACTGCCTCAGCATCGCAGGGGGCCCATTCTAATGAAGACAAAGTCCTCCACCCGTTTCCAAAACATTGAGGGGCCACTCAAATGTAAGGGGCAGTCGAACCGAAGCTGCAGGCGTTTGTAATAATTCAGATTTTTTATTTAATCCTCATCCTAACTTTTGTTTGTTTCCTAAATTTAAAAAAGCATATTTACCCTAGGACAGAGATCTACTAACACTGATGTAACATTTAGGTGACAGATTAATACATTTTTTGGTTGGATTGGCTAACCTAAATCTTTTTGACATAACAACAGTTCGCCCATGGGATGCTAATGCACAGAGTCCACTACGGGTCTAGGATCAGTGAAATCACTATCACTCTAGGCCTTCTAAGAGTGGAGTCCAAACTGCCTCAGCATGGCAGGGGGGCCCATTCTAATGAAGACAATGTCCTCCACCCGTTTCCAAAACATTGAGGGGCCACTCAAAAGAAAGGGGCGGTCGAGCCGAAGCTGCAGACGGTTGTCTTCATCCTGAATTTGTGTTTAATCCTTATCCTAACTTTTGTTTCTTTCCTAAGTTTAAAAAAGCATATTTACCCTAGTACAGAGTTCTACTAATACTGATGTAACATTTAGGTGACAGATTAATCAATTTTTTATTTGGATTGGCCTCCCTAAATCTTTTTGACATAACAACAGTTCGCCCATGGGATGCTAATGCACAGAGTTTACCCCGTGTCTAGGATCAGTGAAATCATCATCACTCTAGGCCTTCTAAGAGTGGAGTCCAAACTGCCTCAGCATCGCAGGGGGCCCATTCTAATGAAGACAAAGTCCTCCACCCGTTTCCAAAACATTGAGGGGCCACTCAAATGTAAGGGGCAGTCGAACCGAAGCTGCAGACGTTTGTAATAATTCAGATTTTTTATTTAATCCTCATCCTAACTTTTGTTTGTTTCCTAAGTTTAAAAAAGCATATCTACCCTAGGACAGAGATCTACTAACACTGATGTAACATTTAGGTGACAGATTAATAAATTTTTTGGTTGGATTGGCTAACCTAAATCTTTTTGACATCACAACAGTTCGCCCATGGGATGCTAATGCACAGAGTCCACTACGGGTCTAGGATCAGTGAAATCACTATCACTCTAGGCCTTCTAAGAGTGGAGTCCAAACTGCCTCAGCATAACAGGGGGGCCCATTCTAATGAAGACAAAGTCCTCCACCCGTTTCCAAAACATTGAGGGGCCACTCAAAAGAAAGGGGCAGTCGAGCCGAAGCTGCAGACGGTTGTCTTCATCCTGAATTTTTATTTAATCCTCATCCTAACTTTTGTTTCTTTCCTAAGTTTAAAAAAGCATATTTACCCTAGTACAGAGTTCTACTAATACTGATGTAACATTTAGGTGACAGATTAATCAATTTTTTATTTGGATTGGCCTCCCTAAATCTTTTTGACATAACAACAGTTCGCCCATGGGATGCTAATGCACAGAGTTTACCCCGTGTCTAGGATCAGTGAAATCATCATCACTCTAGGCCTTCTAAGAGTGGAGTCCAAACTGCCTCAGCATCGCAGGGGGCCCATTCTAATGAAGACAAAGTCCTCCACCCGTTTCCAAAACATTGAGGGGCCACTCAAATGTAAGGGGCAGTCGAACCGAAGCTGCAGGCGTTTGTAATAATTCAGATTTTTTATTTAATCCTCATCCTAACTTTTGTTTGTTTCCTAAATTTAAAAAAGCATATTTACCCTAGGACAGAGATCTACTAACACTGATGTAACATTTAGGTGACAGATTAATAAATTTTTTGGTTGGATTGGCTAACCTAAATCTTTTTGACATAACAACAGTTCGCCCATGGGATGCTAATGCACAGAGTTTACCCCGTGTCTAGGATCAGTGAAATCATCATCACTCTAGGCCTTCTAAGAGTGGAGTCCAAACTGCCTCAGCATCGCAGGGGGCCCATTCTAATGAAGACAAAGTCCTCCACCCGTTTCCAAAACATTGAGGGGCCACTCAAATGTAAGGGGCAGTCGAACCGAAGCTGCAGGCGTTTGTAATAATTCAGATTTTTTATTTAATCCTCATCCTAACTTTTGTTTGTTTCCTAAATTTAAAAAAGCATATTTACCCTAGGACAGAGATCTACTAACACTGATGTAACATTTAGGTGACAGATTAATACATTTTTTGGTTGGATTGGCTAACCTAAATCTTTTTGACATAACAACAGTTCGCCCATGGGATGCTAATGCACAGAGTCCACTACGGGTCTAGGATCAGTGAAATCACTATCACTCTAGGCCTTCTAAGAGTGGAGTCCAAACTGCCTCAGCATCGCAGGGGGGCCCATTCTAATGAAGACAAAGTCCTCCACCCGTTTCCAAAACATTGAGGGGCCACTCAAAAGAAAGGGGCAGTCGAGCCGAAGCTGCAGACGGTTGTCTTCATCCTGAATTTGTATTTAATCCTCATCCTAACTTTTGTTTCTTTCCTAAGTTTAAAAAAGCATATTTACCCTAGTACAGAGTTCTACTAATACTGATGTAACATTTAGGTGACAGATTAATACATTTTTTGTTTGGATTGGCCTCCCTAAATCTTTTTGACATAACAACAGTTCACCCATGGGATGCTAATGCACAGAGTTTACCCCGAGTCTAGGATCAGTGAAATCATCATCACTCTAGGCCTTCTAAGAGTGGAGTCCAAACTGCCTCAGCATCGCAGGGGGCCCATTCTAATGAAGACAAAGTCCTCCACCCGTTTCCAAAACATTGAGGGGCCACTCAAATGTAAGGGGCAGTCGAACCGAAGCTGCAGGCGTTTGTAATAATTCAGATTTTTTATTTAATCCTCATCCTAACTTTTGTTTGTTTCCTAAATTTAAAAAAGCATATTTACCCTAGGACAGAGATCTACTAACACTGATGTAACATTTAGGTGACAGATTAATACATTTTTTGGTTGGATTGGCTAACCTAAATCTTTTTGACATAACAACAGTTCGCCCATGGGATGCTAATGCACAGAGTCCACTACGGGTCTAGGATCAGTGAAATCACTATCACTCTAGGCCTTCTAAGAGTGGAGTCCAAACTGCCTCAGCATCGCAGGGGGGCCCATTCTAATGAAGACAATGTCCTCCACCCGTTTCCAAAACATTGAAGGCCACTCAAAAGAAAGGGGCAGTCGAGCCGAAGCTGCAGACGGTTGTCTACATCCTGAATTTGTATTTAATCCTCATCCTAACTTTTGTTTCATTCCTAAGTTTAAAAAAGCATATTTACCCTAGTACAGAGTTCTACTAATACTGATGTAACATTTAGTTGACAGATTAATCAATTTTTTGTTTGGATTGGCCTCCCTAAATCTTTTTGACATAACAACAGTTCGCCCATGGGATGCTAATGCACAGAGTTTACCCCGGGTCCAGGATCAGTGAAATCATCATCACTCAAGGCCTTCTAAGAGTGGAGTCCAAACTGCCTCAGCATCGCAGGGGGCCCATTCTAATGAAGACAAAGTCCTCCACCCGTTTCCAAAACATTGAGGGGCCACTCAAATGTAAGGGGCAGTCGAACCGAAGCTGCAGACGTTTGTAATAATTCTGATTTTTTATTTAATCCTCATCCTAACTTTTGTTTGTTTCCTAAGTTTAAAAAAGCATATCTACCCTAGGACAGAGATCTACTAACACTGATGTAACATTTAGGTGACAGATTAATAAATTTTTTGGTTGGATTGGCTAACCTAAATCTTTTTGACATCACAACAGTTCGCCCATGGGATGCTAATGCACAGAGTTTACCCCGGGTCTAGGATCAGTGAAATCACTATCACTCTAGGCCTTCTAAGAGTGGAGTCAAAACTGCCTCAGCATCGCAGGGGGGCCCATTCTAATGAAGACAAACTCCTCCACCCGTTTCCAAAACATTGAGGGGCCACTCAAAAGAAAGGGGCAGTCGAGCCGAAGCTGCAGACGGTTGTCTTCATCCTGAATTTTTATTTAATCCTCATCCTAACTTTTGTTTCTTTCCTAAGTTTAAAAAAGCATATTTACCCTAGTACAGAGTTCTACTAATACTGATGTAACATTTAGGTGACAGATTAATCAATTTTTTATTTGGATTGGCCTCCCTAAATCTTTTTAACATAACAACAGTTCGCCCATGGGATGCTAATGCACAGAGTTTACCCCGTGTCTAGGATCAGTGAAATCATCATCACTCTAGGCCTTCTAAGAGTGGAGTCCAAACTGCCTCAGCATCGCAGGGGGCCCATTCTAATGAAGACAAAGTCCTCCACCCGTTTCCAAAACATTGAGGGGCCACTCACATGTAAGGAGCAGTCGAACCGAAGCTGCAGACTTTTGTAATAATTCTGATTTTTTATTTAATCCTCATCCTAACTTTTGTTTGTTTCCTAAATTTAAAAAAGCATATTTACCCTAGGACAGAGATCTACTAACACTGATGTAACATTTAGGTGACAGATTAATACATTTTTTGGTTGGATTGGCTAACCTAAATCTTTTTGACATAACAACAGTTCGCCCATGGGATGCTAATGCACAGAGTCCACTACGGGTCTAGGATCAGTGAAATCACTATCACTCTAGGCCTTCTAAGAGTGGAGTCCAAACTGCCTCAGCATCGCAGGGGGGCCCATTCTAATGAAGACAATGTCCTCCACCCGTTTCCAAAACATTGAGGGGCCACTCAAAAGAAAGGGGCAGTCGAGCCGAAGCTGCAGACGGTTGTCTTCATCCTGAATTTGTATTTAATCCTCATCCTAACTTTTGTTTCTTTCCTAAGTTTAAAAAAGCATATTTACCCTAGTACAGAGTTCTACTAATACTGATGTAACATTTAGGTGACAGATTAATCAATTTTTTATTTGGATTGGCCTCCCTAAATCTTTTTGACATAACAACAGTTCGCCCATGGGATGCTAATGCACAGAGTTTACCCCGTGTCTAGGATCAGTGAAATCATCATCACTCTAGGCCTTCTAAGAGTGGAGTCCAAACTGCCTCAGCATCGCAGGGGGCCCATTCTAATGAAGACAAAGTCCTCCACCCGTTTCCAAAACATTGAGGGGCCACTCAAATGTAAGGGGCAGTCGAACCGAAGCTGCAGGCGTTTGTAATAATTCAGATTTTTTATTTAATCCTCATCCTAACTTTTGTTTGTTTCCTAAATTTAAAAAAGCATATTTACCCTAGGACAGAGATCTACTAACACTGATGTAACATTTAGGTGACAGATTAATAAATTTTTTGGTTGGATTGGCTAACCTAAATCTTTTTGACATAACAACAGTTCGCCCATGGGATGCTAATGCACAGAGTTTACCCCGTGTCTAGGATCAGTGAAATCATCATCACTCTAGGCCTTCTAAGAGTGGAGTCCAAACTGCCTCAGCATCGCAGGGGGGCCCATTCTAATGAAGACAAAGTCCTCCACCCGTTTCCAAAACATTGAGGGGCCACTCAAAAGAAAGGGGCAGTCGAGCCGAAGCTGCAGACGGTTGTCTTCATCCTGAATTTTTATTTAATCCTCATCCTAACTTTTGTTTCTTTCCTAAGTTTAAAAAAGCATATTTACCCTAGTACAGAGTTCTACTAATACTGATGTAACATTTAGGTGACAGATTAATCAATTTTTTGTTTGGATTGGCCTCCCTAAATCTTTTTGACATAACAACAGTTCGCCCATGGGATGCTAATGCACAGAGTTTAACCCGGGTATAGGATAGTGAAATCACCATCACTCTAGGCCTTCTAAGAGTGGAGTCCAAACTGCCTCAGCATCGCAGGGGGCCCATTCTAATGAAGATAAAGTCTTCCACCTGTTTCCAAAACATTGAGGGGCCACTCAAATGTAAGGGGCAGTCGAACCGAAGCTGCAGACGTTTGTAATAATTCTGATTTTTTATTTAATCCTTATCCTATCTTTTGTTTGTTTCCTAAGTTTAAAAAAAGCATATTTACCCTAGGACAGAGATCTACTAACACTGATGTAACATTTAGGTGACAGATTAATAAATTTTTTGGTTGGATTGGCTAACCTAAATCTTTTTGACATAACAACAGTTCGCCCATGGGATGCTAATGCACAGAGTCCACTACGGGTCTAGGATCAGTGAAATCACTATCACTCTAGGCCTTCTAAGAGTGGAGTCCAAACTGCCTCAGCATCGCAGGGGGGCCCATTCTAATGAAGACAAAGTCCTCCACCCGTTTCCAAAACATTGAGGGGCCACTCAAAAGAAAGGGGCAGTCGAGCCGAAGCTGCAGACGGTTGTCTTCATCCTGAATTTTTATTTAATCCTCATCCTAACTTTTGTTTCTTTCCTAAGTTTAAAAAAGCATATTTACCCTAGTACAGAGTTCTACTAATACTGATGTAACATTTAGGTGACAGATTAATACATTTTTTGTTTGGATTGGCCTCCCTAAATCTTTTTGACATAACAACAGTTCACCCATGGGATGCTAATGCACAGAGTTTACCCCGAGTCTAGGATCAGTGAAATCATCATCACTCTAGGCCTTCTAAGAGTGGAGTCCAAACTGCCTCAGCATCGCAGGGGGCCCATTCTAATGAAGACAAAGTCCTCCACCCGTTTCCAAAACATTGAGGGGCCACTCAAATGTAAGGGGCAGTCGAACCGAAGCTGCAGGCGTTTGTAATAATTCAGATTTTTTATTTATTCCTCATCCTAACTTTTGTTTGTTTCCTAAATTTAAAAAAGCATATTTACCCTAGGACAGAGATCTACTAACACTGATGTAACATTTAGGTGACAGATTAATACATTTTTTGGTTGGATTGGCTAACCTAAATCTTTTTGACATAACAACAGTTCGCCCATGGGATGCTAATGCACAGAGTCCACTACGGGTCTAGGATCAGTGAAATCACTATCACTCTAGGCCTTCTAAGAGTGGAGTCCAAACTGCCTCAGCATCGCAGGGGGGCCCATTCTAATGAAGACAATGTCCTCCACCCGTTTCCAAAACATTGAAGGCCACTCAAAAGAAAGGGGCAGTCGAGCCGAAGCTGCAGACGGTTGTCTACATCCTGAATTTGTATTTAATCCTCATCCTAACTTTTGTTTCATTCCTAAGTTTAAAAAAGCATATTTACCCTAGTACAGAGTTCTACTAATACTGATGTAACATTTAGTTGACAGATTAATCAATTTTTTGTTTGGATTGGCCTCCCTAAATCTTTTTGACATAACAACAGTTCGCCCATGGGATGCTAATGCACAGAGTTTACCCCGGGTCCAGGATCAGTGAAATCATCATCACTCAAGGCCTTCTAAGAGTGGAGTCCAAACTGCCTCAGCATCGCAGGGGGCCCATTCTAATGAAGACAAAGTCCTCCACCCGTTTCCAAAACATTGAGGGGCCACTCAAATGTAAGGGGCAGTCGAACCGAAGCTGCAGACGTTTGTAATAATTCTGATTTTTTATTTAATCCTCATCCTAACTTTTGTTTGTTTCCTAAGTTTAAAAAAGCATATCTACCCTAGGACAGAGATCTACTAACACTGATGTAACATTTAGGTGACAGATTAATAAATTTTTTGGTTGGATTGGCTAACCTAAATCTTTTTGACATCACAACAGTTCGCCCATGGGATGCTAATGCACAGAGTTTACCCCGGGTCTAGGATCAGTGAAATCACTATCACTCTAGGCCTTCTAAGAGTGGAGTCAAAACTGCCTCAGCATCGCAGGGGGGCCCATTCTAATGAAGACAAAGTCCTCCACCCGTTTCCAAAACATTGAGGGGCCACTCAAAAGAAAGGGGCAGTCGAGCCGAAGCTGCAGACGGTTGTCTTCATCCTGAATTTGTATTTAATCCTCATCCTAACTTTTGTTTCTTTCCTAAGTTTAAAAAAGCATATTTACCCTAGTACAGAGTTCTACTAATACTGATGTAACATTTAGTTGACAGATTAATCAATTTTTTGTTTGGATTGGCCTCCCTAAATCTTTTTGACATAACAACAGTTCGCCCATGGGATGCTAATGCACAGAGTTTACCCCGGGTCCAGGATCAGTGAAATCATCATCACTCAAGGCCTTCTAAGAGTGGAGTCCAAACTGCCTCAGCATCGCAGGGGGCCCATTCTAATGAAGACAAAGTCCTCCACCCGTTTCCAAAACATTGAGGGGCCACTCAAATGTAAGGGACAGTCGAACCGAAGCTGCAGGCGTTTGTAATAATTCAGATTTTTTATTTAATCCTCATCCTAACTTTTGTTTGTTTCCTAAATTTAAAAAAGCATATTTACCCTAGGACAGAGTTCTACTAATACTGATGTAACATTTAGGTGACAGATTAATCAATTTTTTATTTGGATTGGCCTCCCTAAATCTTTTTGACATAACAACAGTTCGCCCATGGGATGCTAATGCACAGAGTTTACCCCGTGTCTAGGATCAGTGAAATCATCATCACTCTAGGCCTTCTAAGAGTGGAGTCCAAACTGCCTCAGCATCGCAGGGGGCCCATTCTAATGAAGACAAAGTCCTCCACCCGTTTCCAAAACATTGAGGGGCCACTCAAATGTAAGGGACAGTCGAACCGAAGCTGCAGGCGTTTGTAATAATTCAGATTTTTTATTTAATCCTCATCCTAACTTTTGTTTGTTTCCTAAATTTAAAAAAGCATATTTACCCTAGTACAGAGTTCTACTAATACTGATGTAACATTTAGGTGACAGATTAATCAATTTTTTATTTGGATTGGCCTCCCTAAATCTTTTTGACATAACAACAGTTCGCCCATGGGATGCTAATGCACAGAGTTTACCCCGTGTCTAGGATCAGTGAAATCATCATCACTCTAGGCCTTCTAAGAGTGGAGTCCAAACTGCCTCAGCATCGCAGGGGTCCCATTCTAATGAAGACAAAGTCCTCCACCCGTTTCCAAAACATTGAGGGGCCACTCAAATGTAAGGGGCAGTCGAACCGAAGCTGCAGACGTTTGTAATAATTCTGATTTTTTATTTAATCCTCATCCTAACTTTTGTTTGTTTCCTAAGTTTAAAAAAGCATATCTACCCTAGGACAGAGATCTACTAACAATGATGTAACATTTAGGTGACAGATTAATAAATTTTTTGGTTGGATTGGCTAACCTAAATCTTTTTGACATCACAACAGTTCGCCCATGGGATGCTAATGCACAGAGTCCACTACGGGTCTAGGATCAGTGAAATCACTATCACTCTAGGCCTTCTAAGAGTGGAGTCCAAACTGCCTCAGCATCGCAGGGGGGCCCATTCTAATGAAGACAAAGTCCTCCACCCGTTTCCAAAACATTGAGGGGCCACTCAAAAGAAAGGGGCAGTCGAGCCGAAGCTGCAGACGGTTGTCTTCATCCTGAATTTTTATTTAATCCTCATCCTAACTTTTGTTTCTTTCCTAAGTTTAAAAAAGCATATTTACCCTAGTACAGAGTTCTACTAATACTGATGTAACATTTAGGTGACAGATTAATCAATTTTTTATTTGGATTGGCCTCCCTAAATCTTTTTAACATAACAACAGTTCGCCCATGGGATGCTAATGCACAGAGTTTACCCCGTGTCTAGGATCAGTGAAATCATCATCACTCTAGGCCTTCTAAGAGTGGAGTCCAAACTGCCTCAGCATCGCAGGGGGCCCATTCTAATGAAGACAAAGTCTAAAAAAGCATATTTACCCTAGTACAGAGTTCTACTAATACTGATGTAACATTTAGGTGACAGATTAATACATTTTTTGTTTGGATTGGCCTCCCTAAATCTTTTTGACATAACAACAGTTCGCCCATGGGATGCTAATGCACAGAGTTTACCCCGAGTCTAGGATCAGTGAAATCATCATCACTCTAGGCCTTCTAAGAGTGGAGTCCAAACAGATTAATACATTTAATCTACCCCTTAATCCTCATCCTAACTTTTGTTTCTTTCCTAAGTTTAAAAAAGCATATTTACCCTAGTACAGAGTTCTACTAATACTGATGTAACATTTAGGTGACAGATTAATCAATTTTTTATTTGGATTGGCCTCCCTAAATCTTTTTAACATAACAACAGTTCGCCCATGGGATGCTAATGCACAGAGTTTACCCCGTGTCTAGGATCAGTGAAATCATCATCACTCTAGGCCTTCTAAGAGTGGAGTCCAAACTGCCTCAGCATCGCAGGGGGCCCATTCTAATGAAGACAAAGTCCTCCACCCGTTTCCAAAACATTGAGGGGCCACTCACATGTAAGGGGCAGTCGAACCGAAGCTGCAGACTTTTGTAATAATTCTGATTTTTTATTTAATCCTCATCCTAACTTTTGTTTGTTTCCTAAATTTAAAAAAGCATATTTACCCTAGGACAGAGATCTACTAACACTGATGTAACATTTAGGTGACAGATTAATACATTTTTTGGTTGGATTGGCTAACCTAAATCTTTTTGACATAACAACAGTTCGCCCATGGGATGCTAATGCACAGAGTCCACTACGGGTCTAGGATCAGTGAAATCACTATCACTCTAGGCCTTCTAAGAGTGGAGTCCAAACTGCCTCAGCATCGCAGGGGGGCCCATTCTAATGAAGACAATGTCCTCCACCCGTTTCCAAAACATTGAGGGGCCACTCAAAAGAAAGGGGCAGTCGAGCCGAAGCTGCAGACGGTTGTCTTCATCCTGAATTTGTATTTAATCCTCATCCTAACTTTTGTTTCTTTCCTAAGTTTAAAAAAGCATATTTACCCTAGTACAGAGTTCTACTAATACTGATGTAACATTTAGGTGACAGATTAATCAATTTTTTATTTGGATTGGCCTCCCTAAATCTTTTTCACATAACAACAGTTCGCCCATGGGATGCTAATGCACAGAGTTTACCCCGAGTCTAGGATCAGTGAAATCATCATCACTCTAGGCCTTCTAAGAGTGGAGTCCAAACTGCCTCAGCATCGCCGGGGGCACATTCTAATGAAGACAAAGTCCTCCACCCGTTTCCAAAACATTGAGGGGCCACTCAAATGTAAGGGGCAGTCCAACCGAAGCTGCAGGCGTTTGTAATAATTCAGATTTTTTATTTAATCCTCATCCTAACTTTTGTTTGTTTCCTAAATTTAAAAAAGCATATTTACCCTAGGACAGAGATCTACTAACACTGATGTAACATTTAGGTGACAGATTAATACATTTTTTGGTTGGATTGGCTAACCTAAATCTTTTTGACATAACAACAGTTCGCCCATGGGATGCTAATGCACAGAGTCCACTACGGGTCTAGGATCAGTGAAATCACTATCACTCTAGGCCTTCTAAGAGTGGAGTCCAAACTGCCTCAGCATCACAGGGGGGCCCATTCTAATGAAGACAAAGTCCTCCACCCGTTTCCAAAACAGTGAGGGGCCACTCAAAAGAAAGGGGCAGTCGAGCCGAAGCTGCAGACTTTTGTAATAATTCAGATTTTTTATTTAATCCTCATCCTAACTTTTGTTTCTTTCCTAAGTTTAAAAAAGCATATTTACCCTAGTACAGAGTTCTACTAATACTGATGTAACATTTAGGTGACAGATTAATCAATTTTTTATTTGGATTGGCCTCCCTAAATCTTTTTAACATAACAACAGTTCGCCCATGGGATGCTAATGCACAGAGTTTACCCCGTGTCTAGGATCAGTGAAATCATCATCACTCTAGGCCTTCTAAAAGTGGAGTCCAAACTGCCTCAGCATCGCAGGGGGCCCATTCTAATGAAGACAAAGTCCTCCACCCGTTTCCAAAACATTGAGGGGCCACTCACATGTAAGGGGCAGTCGAACCGAAGCTGCAGACTTTTGTAATAATTCTGATTTTTTATTTAATCCTCATCCTAACTTTTGTTTGTTTCCTAAGTTTAAAAAAGCATATTTACCCTAGGACAGAGATCTACTAACACTGATGTAACATTTAGGTGACAGATTAATACAATTTTTGGTTGGATTGGCTAACCTAAATCTTTTTGACATAACAACAGTTCGCCCATGGGATGCTAATGCACAGAGTCCACTACGGGTCTAGGATCAGTGAAATCACTATCACTCTAGGCCTTCTAAGAGTGGAGTCCAAACTGCCTCAGCATGGCAGGGGGGCCCATTCTAATGAAGACAATGTCCTCCACCCGTTTCCAAAACATTGAGGGGCCACTCAAAAGAAAGGGGCAGTCGAGCCGAAGCTGCAGACGGTTGTCTTCATCCTGAATTTTTATTTAATCCTCATCCTAACTTTTGTTTCTTTCCTAAGTTTAAAAAAGCATATTTACCCTAGTACAGAGTTCTACTAATACTGATGTAACATTTAGGTGACAGATTAATCAATTTTTTATTTGGATTGGCCTCCCTAAATCTTTTTAACATAACAACAGTTCGCCCATGGGATGCTAATGCACAGAGTTTACCCCGTGTCTAGGATCAGTGAAATCATCATCACTCTAGGCCTTCTAAGAGTGGAGTCCAAACTGCCTCAGCATCGCAGGGGGCCCATTCTAATGAAGACAAAGTCCTCCACCCTTTCCAAAACATTGAGGGGCCACTCACATGTAAGGGGCAGTCGAACCGAAGCTGCAGGCGTTTGTAATAATTCAGATTTTTTATTTAATCCTCATCCTAACTTTTGTTTGTTTCCTAAATTTGAAAAAGCATATTTACCCTAGGACAGAGATCTACTAACACTGATGTAACATTTAGGTGACAGATTAATACATTTTTTGGTTGGATTGGCTAACCTAAATCTTTTTGACATAACAATAGTTCGCCCATGGGATGCTAATGCACAGAGTTTACCCCGGGTCCAGGATCAGTGAAATCATCATCACTCTAGGCCTTCTAAGAGTGGAGTCCAAACTGCCTCAGCATCGCAGGGGGGCCCATTCTAATGAAGACAAAGTCCTCCACCCGTTTCCAAAACATTGAGGGGCCACTCAAAAGAAAGGGGCAGTCGAGCCGAAGCTGCAGACGGTTGTCTTCATCCTGAATTTTTATTTAATCCTCATCCTAACTTTTGTTTCTTTCCTAAGTTTAAAAAAGCATATTTACCCTAGTACAGAGTTCTACTAATACTGATGTAACATTTAGGTGACAGATTAATCAATTTTTTGTTTGGATTGGCCTCCCTAAATCTTTTTGACATAATAACAGTTCGCCCATGGGATGCTAATGCACAGAGTTTAACCCGGGTATAGGATAGTGAAATCACCATCACTCTAGGCCTTCTAAGAGTGGAGTCCAAACTGCCTCAGCATCGCAGGGGGCCCATTCTAATGAAGATAAAGTCTTCCACCTGTTTCCAAAACATTGAGGGGCCACTCAAATGTAAGGGGCAGTCGAACCGAAGCTGCAGACGTTTGTAATAATTCTGATTTTTTATTTAATCCTTATCCTATCTTTTGTTTGTTTCCTAAGTTTAAAAAAAGCATATTTACCCTAGGACAGAGATCTACTAACACTGATGTAACATTTAGGTGACAGATTAATAAATTTTTTGGTTGGATTGGCTAACCTAAATCTTTTTGACATAACAACAGTTCGCCCATGGGATGCTAATGCACAGAGTCCACTACGGGTCTAGGATCAGTGAAATCACTATCACTCTAGGCCTTCTAAGAGTGGAGTCCAAACTGCCTCAGCATGGCAGGGGGGCCCATTCTAATGAAGACAATGTCCTTCACCCGTTTCCAAAACATTGAGGGGCCACTCAAAAGAAAGGGGCGGTCGAGCCGAAGCTGCAGACGGTTGTCTTCATCCTGAATTTGTGTTTAATCCTTATCCTAACTTTTGTTTCTTTCCTAAGTTTAAAAAAGCATATTTACCCTAGTACAGAGTTCTACTAATACTGATGTAACATTTAGGTGACAGATTAATCAATTTTTTATTTGGATTGGCCTCCCTAAATCTTTTTAACATAACAACAGTTCGCCCATGGGATGCTAATGCACAGAGTTTACCCCGTGTCTAGGATCAGTGAAATCATCATCACTCTAGGCCTTCTAAGAGTGGAGTCCAAACTGCCTCAGCATCGCAGGGGGCCCATTCTAATGAAGACAAAGTCCTCCACCCGTTTCCAAAACATTGAGGGGCCACTCACATGTAAGGAGCAGTCGAACCGAAGCTGCAGACTTTTGTAATAATTCTGATTTTTTATTTAATCCTCATCCTAACTTTTGTTTGTTTCCTAAATTTAAAAAAGCATATTTACCCTAGGACAGAGATCTACTAACACTGATGTAACATTTAGGTGACAGATTAATACATTTTTTGGTTGGATTGGCTAACCTAAATCTTTTTGACATAACAACAGTTCGCCCATGGGATGCTAATGCACAGAGTCCACTACGGGTCTAGGATCAGTGAAATCACTATCACTCTAGGCCTTCTAAGAGTGGAGTCCAAACTGCCTCAGCATCGCAGGGGGGCCCATTCTAATGAAGACAATGTCCTCCACCCGTTTCCAAAACATTGAGGGGCCACTCAAAAGAAAGGGGCAGTCGAGCCGAAGCTGCAGACGGTTGTCTTCATCCTGAATTTGTATTTAATCCTCATCCTAACTTTTGTTTCTTTCCTAAGTTTAAAAAAGCATATTTACCCTAGTACAGAGTTCTACTAATACTGATGTAACATTTAGGTGACAGATTAATCAATTTTTTATTTGGATTGGCCTCCCTAAATCTTTTTGACATAACAACAGTTCGCCCATGGGATGCTAATGCACAGAGTTTACCCCGTGTCTAGGATCAGTGAAATCATCATCACTCTAGGCCTTCTAAGAGTGGAGTCCAAACTGCCTCAGCATCGCAGGGGGCCCATTCTAATGAAGACAAAGTCCTCCACCCGTTTCCAAAACATTGAGGGGCCACTCAAATGTAAGGGGCAGTCGAACCGAAGCAGCAGACGTTTGTAATAATTCTGATTTTTTATTTAATCCTCATCCTAACTTTTGTTTGTTTCCTAAGTTTAAAAAAGCATATCTACCCTAGGACAGAGATCTACTAACACTGATGTAACATTTAGGTGACAGATTAATACATTTTTTGTTTGGATTGGCTAACCTAAATCTTTTTGACATCACAACAGTTCGCCCATGGGATGCTAATGCACAGAGTCCACTACGGGTCTAGGATCAGTGAAATCACTATCACTCTAGGCCTTCTAAGAGTGGAGTCCAAACTGCCTCAGCATCGCAGGGGGGCCCATTCTAATGAAGACAAAGTCCTCCACCCGTTTCCAAAACATTGAGGGGCCACTCAAAAGAAAGGGGCAGTCGAGCCGAAGCTGCAGACGGTTGTCTTCATCCTGAATTTTTATTTAATCCTCATCCTAACTTTTGTTTCTTTCCTAAGTTTAAAAAAGCATATTTACCCTAGTACAGAGTTCTACTAATACTGATGTAACATTTAGGTGACAGATTAATACATTTTTTGTTTGGATTGGCCTCCCTAAATCTTTTTGACATAACAACAGTTCGCCCATGGGATGCTAATGCACAGAGTTTACCCCGAGTCTAGGATCAGTGAAATCATCATCACTCTAGGCCTTCTAAGAGTGGAGTCCAAACTGCCTCAGCATCGCCGGGGGCACATTCTAATGAAGACAAAGTCCTCCACCCGTTTCCAAAACATTGAGGGGCCACTCAAATGTAAGGGGCAGTCGAACCGAAGCTGCAGGCGTTTGTAATAATTCAGATTTTTTATTTAATCCTCATCCTAACTTTTGTTTGTTTCCTAAATTTAAAAAAGCATATTTACCCTAGGACAGAGATCTACTAACACTGATGTAACATTTAGGTGACAGATTAATACATTTTTTGGTTGGATTGGCTAACCTAAATCTTTTTGACATAACAACAGTTCGCCCATGGGATGCTAATGCACAGAGTCCACTACGGGTCTAGGATCAGTGAAATCACTATCACTCTAGGCCTTCTAAGAGTGGAGTCCAAACTGCCTCAGCATCACAGTGGGGCCCATTCTAATGAAGACAAAGTCCTCCACCCGTTTCCAAAACAGTGAGGGGCCACTCAAAAGAAAGGGGCAGTCGAGCCGAAGCTGCAGACTTTTGTAATAATTCTGATTTTTTATTTAATCCTCATCCTAACTTTTGTTTCTTTCCTAAGTTTAAAAAAGCATATTTACCCTAGTACAGAGTTCTACTAATACTGATGTAACATTTAGGTGACAGATTAATCAATTTTTTATTTGGATTGGCCTCCCTAAATCTTTTTAACATAACAACAGTTCGCCCATGGGATGCTAATGCACAGAGTTTACCCCGTGTCTAGGATCAGTGAAATCATCATCACTCTAGGCCTTCTAAGAGTGGAGTCCAAACTGCCTCAGCATCGCAGGGGGCCCATTCTAATGAAGACAAAGTCCTCCACCCGTTTCCAAAACATTGAGGGGCCACTCAAATGTAAGGGGCAGTCGAATCGAAGCTGCAGACGTTTGTAATAATTCAGATTTTTTATTTAATCCTCATCCTAACTTTTGTTTGTTTCCTAAGTTTAAAAAAGCATATCTACCCTAGGACAGAGATCTACTAACACTGATGTAACATTTAGGTGACAGATTAATACATTTTTTGGTTGGATTGGCTAACCTAAATCTTTTTGAAATCACAACAGTTCGCCCATGGGATGCTAATGCACAGAGTCCACTACGGGTCTAGGATCAGTGAAATCACTATCACTCTAGGCCTTCTAAGAGTGGAGTCCAAACTGCCTCAGCATCGCAGGGGGGCCCATTCTAATGAAGACAAAGTCCTCCACCCGTTTCCAAAACATTGAGGGGCCACTCAAAAGAAAGGGGCAGTCCAGCCGAAGCTGCAGACGGTTGTCTTCATCCTGAATTTTTATTTAATCCTCATCCTAACTTTTGTTTCTTTCCTAAGTTTAAAAAAGCATATTTACCCTAGTACAGAGTTCTACTAATACTGATGTAACATTTAGGTGACAGATTAATACATTTTTTGTTTGGATTGGCCTCCCTAAATCTTTTTGACATAACAACAGTTCGCCCATGGGATGCTAATGCACAGAGTTTACCCCGAGTCTAGGATCAGTGAAATCATCATCACTCTAGGCCTTCTAAGAGTGGAGTCCAAACTGCCTCAGCATCGCCGGGGGCCCATTCTAATGAAGACAAAGTCCTCCACCCGTTTCCAAAACATTGAGGGGCCACTCAAATGTAAGGGGCAGTTGAATCGAAGCTGCAGACGTTTGTAATAATTCAGATTTTTTATTTAATCCTCATCCTAACTTTTGTTTGTTTCCTAAATTTAAAAAAGCATATTTACCCTAGGACAGAGATCTACTAACACTGATGTAACATTTAGGTGACAGATTAATACATTTTTTGGTTGGATTGGCTAACCTAAATCTTTTTGACATAACAACAGTTCGCCCATGGGATGCTAATGCACAGAGTCCACTACGGGTCTAGGATCAGTGAAATCACTATCACTCTAGGCCTTCTAAGAGTGGAGTCCAAACTGCCTCAGCATGGCAGGGGGGCCCATTCTAATGAAGACAATGTCCTCCACCCGTTTCCAAAACATTGAGGGGCCACTCAAAAGAAAGGGGCAGTCGAGCCGAAGCTGCAGACGGTTGTCTTCATCCTGAATTTTTATTTAATCCTCATCCTAACTTTTGTTTCTTTCCTAAGTTTAAAAAAGCCTATTTACCCTAGTACAGAGTTCTACTAATACTGATGTAACATTTAGGTGACAGATGAATCAATTTTTTATTTGGATTGGCCTCCCTAAATCTTTTTAACATAACAACAGTTCGCCCATGGGATGCTAATGCACAGAGTTTACCCCGTGTCTAGGATCAGTGAAATCATCATCACTCTAGGCCTTCTAAGAGTGGAGTCCAAACTGCCTCAGCATCGCAGGGGGCCCATTCTAATGAAGACAAAGTCCTCCACCCTTTCCAAAACATTGAGGGGCCACTCACATGTAAGGGGCAGTCGAACCGAAGCTGCAGGCGTTTGTAATAATTCAGATTTTTTATTTAATCCTCATCCTAACTTTTGTTTGTTTCCTAAATTTGAAAAAGCATATTTACCCTAGGACAGAGATCTACTAACACTGATGTAACATTTAGGTGACAGATTAATACATTTTTTGGTTGGATTGGCTAACCTAAATCTTTTTGACATAACAATAGTTCGCCCATGGGATGCTAATGCACAGAGTTTACCCCGGGTCCAGGATCAGTGAAATCATCATCACTCTAGGCCTTCTAAGAGTGGAGTCCAAACTGCCTCAGCATCGCAGGGGGGCCCATTCTAATGAAGACAAAGTCCTCCACCCGTTTCCAAAACATTGAGGGGCCACTCAAAAGAAAGGGGCAGTCGAGCCGAAGCTGCAGACGGTTGTCTTCATCCTGAATTTTTATTTAATCCTCATCCTAACTTTTGTTTCTTTCCTAAGTTTAAAAAAGCATATTTACCCTAGTACAGAGTTCTACTAATACTGATGTAACATTTAGGTGACAGATTAATCAATTTTTTGTTTGGATTGGCCTCCCTAAATCTTTTTGACATAACAACAGTTCGCCCATGGGATGCTAATGCACAGAGTTTAACCCGGGTATAGGATAGTGAAATCACCATCACTCTAGGCCTTCTAAGAGTGGAGTCCAAACTGCCTCAGCATCGCAGGGGGCCCATTCTAATGAAGATAAAGTCTTCCACCTGTTTCCAAAACATTGAGGGGCCACTCAAATGTAAGGGGCAGTCGAACCGAAGCTGCAGACGTTTGTAATAATTCTGATTTTTTATTTAATCCTTATCCTATCTTTTGTTTGTTTCCTAAGTTTAAAAAAAGCATATTTACCCTAGGACAGAGATCTACTAACACTGATGTAACATTTAGGTGACAGATTAATAAATTTTTTGGTTGGATTGGCTAACCTAAATCTTTTTGACATAACAACAGTTCGCCCATGGGATGCTAATGCACAGAGTCCACTACGGGTCTAGGATCAGTGAAATCACTATCACTCTAGGCCTTCTAAGAGTGGAGTCCAAACTGCCTCAGCATCGCAGGGGGGCGCATTCTAATGAAGACAATGTCCTCCACCCGTTTCCAAAACATTGAGGGGCCACTCAAAAGAAAGGGGCAGTCGAGCCGAAGCTGCAGACGGTTGTCTTCATCCTGAATTTTTATTTAATCCTCATCCTAACTTTTGTTTCTTTCCTAAGTTTAAAAAAGCATATTTACCCTAGTACAGAGTTCTACTAATACTGATGTAACATTTAGGTGACAGATTAATACATTTTTTGTTTGGATTGGCCTCCCTAAATCTTTTTGACATAACAACAGTTCGCCCATGGGATGCTAATGCACAGAGTTTACCCCGAGTCTAGGATCAGTGAAATCATCATTACTCTAGGCCTTCTAAGAGTGGAGTCCAAACTGCCTCAGCATCGCCGGGGGCCCATTCTAATGAAGACAAAGTCCTCCACCCGTTTCCAAAACATTGAGGGGCCACTCAAATGTAAGGGGCAGTCGAACCGAAGCTGCAGGCGTTTGTAATAATTCAGATTTTTTATTTAATCCTCATCCTAACTTTTGTTTGTTTCCTAAATTTAAAAAAGCATATTTACCCTAGGACAGAGATCTACTAACACTGATGTAACATTTAGGTGACAGATTAATACATTTTTTGGTTGGATTGGCTAACCTAAATCTTTTTGACATAACAACAGTTCGCCCATGGGATGCTAATGCACAGAGTCCACTACGGGTCTAGGATCAGTGAAATCACTATCACTCTAGGCCTTCTAAGAGTGGAGTCCAAACTGCCTCAGCATCGCAGGGGGGCCCATTCTAATGAAGACAATGTCCTCCACCCGTTTCCAAAACATTGAGGGGCCACTCAAAAGAAAGGGGCAGTCGAGCCGAAGCTGCAGACGGTTGTCTTCATCCTGAATTTGTATTTAATCCTCATCCTAACTTTTGTTTCTTTCCTAAGTTTAAAAAAGCATATTTACCCTAGTACAGAGTTCTACTAATACTGATGTAACATTTAGGTGACAGATTAATCAATTTTTTATTTGGATTGGCCTCCCTAAATCTTTTTGACATAACAACAGTTCGCCCATGGGATGCTAATGCACAGAGTTTACCCCGTGTCTAGGATCAGTGAAATCATCATCACTCTAGGCCTTCTAAGAGTGGAGTCCAAACTGCCTCAGCATCGCAGGGGGCCCATTCTAATGAAGACAAAGTCCTCCACCCGTTTCCAAAACATTGAGGGGCCACTCAAATGTAAGGGGCAGTCGAATCGAAGCTGCAGACGTTTGTAATAATTCAGATTTTTTATTTAATCCTCATCCTAACTTTTGTTTGTTTCCTAAGTTTAAAAAAGCATATCTACCCTAGGACAGAGATCTACTAACACTGATGTAACATTTAGGTGACAGATTAATACATTTTTTGGTTGGATTGGCTAACCTAAATCTTTTTGACATCACAACAGTTCGCCCATGGGATGCTAATGCACAGAGTCCACTACGGGTCTAGGATCAGTGAAATCACTATCACTCTAGGCCTTCTAAGAGTGGAGTCCAAACTGCCTCAGCATCGCAGGGGGGCCCATTCTAATGAAGACAAAGTCCTCCACCCGTTTCCAAAACATTGAGGGGCCACTCAAAAGAAAGGGGCAGTCGAGCCGAAGCTGCAGACGGTTGTCTTCATCCTGAATTTTTATTTAATCCTCATCCTAACTTTTGTTTCTTTCCTAAGTTTAAAAAAGCATATTTACCCTAGTACAGAGTTCTACTAATACTGATGTAACATTTAGGTGACAGATTAATACATTTTTTGTTTGGATTGGCCTCCCTAAATCTTTTTGACATAACAACAGTTCGCCCATGGGATGCTAATGCACAGAGTTTACCCCGAGTCTAGGATCAGTGAAATCATCATCACTCTAGGCCTTCTAAGAGTGGAGTCCAAACTGCCTCAGCATCGCCGGGGGCCCATTCTAATGAAGACAAAGTCCTCCACCCGTTTCCAAAACATTGAGGGGCCACTCAAATGTAAGGGGCAGTCGAACCGAAGCTGCAGGCGTTTGTAATAATTCAGATTTTTTATTTAATCCTCATCCTAACTTTTGTTTGTTTCCTAAATTTAAAAAAGCATATTTACCCTAGGACAGAGATCTACTAACACTGATGTAACATTTAGGTGACAGATTAATACATTTTTTGGTTGGATTGGCTAACCTAAATCTTTTTGACATAACAACAGTTCGCCCATGGGATGCTAATGCACAGAGTCCACTACGGGTCTAGGATCAGTGAAATCACTATCACTCTAGGCCTTCTAAGAGTGGAGTCGAAACTGCCTCAGCATCGCAGGGGGGCCCATTCTAATGAAGACAATGTCCTCCACCCGTTTCCAAAACATTGAGGGGCCACTCAAAAGAAAGGGGCAGTCGAGCCGAAGCTGCAGACGGTTGTCTTCATCCTGAATTTGTATTTAATCCTCATCCTAACTTTTGTTTCTTTCCTAAGTTTAAAAAAGCATATTTACCCTAGTACAGAGTTCTACTAATACTGATGTAACATTTAGGTGACAGATTAATCAATTTTTTATTTGGATTGGCCTCCCTAAATCTTTTTGACATAACAACAGTTCGCCCATGGGATGCTAATGCACAGAGTTTACCCCGTGTCTAGGATCAGTGAAATCATCATCACTCTAGGCCTTCTAAGAGTGGAGTCCAAACTGCCTCAGCATCGCAGGGGGCCCTTTCTAATGAAGACAAAGTCCTCCACCCGTTTCCAAAACATTGAGGGGCCACTCAAATGTAAGGGGCAGTCGAATCGAAGCTGCAGACGTTTGTAATAATTCAGATTTTTTATTTAATCCTCATCCTAACTTTTGTTTGTTTCCTAAGTTTAAAAAAGCATATCTACCCTAGGACAGAGATCTACTAACACTGATGTAACATTTAGGTGACAGATTAATACATTTTTTGGTTGGATTGGCTAACCTAAATCTTTTTGACATCACAACAGTTCGCCCATGGGAAGCTAATGCACAGAGTCCACTACGGGTCTAGGATCAGTGAAATCACTATCACTCTAGGCCTTCTAAGAGTGGAGTCCAAACTGCCTCAGCATCGCAGGGGGGCCCATTCTAATGAAGACAAAGTCCTCCACCCGTTTCCAAAACATTGAGGGGCCACTCAAAAGAAAGGGGCAGTCGAGCCGAAGCTGCAGACGGTTGTCTTCATCCTGAATTTTTATTTAATCCTCATCCTAACTTTTGTTTCTTTCCTAAGTTTAAAAAAGCATATTTACCCTAGTACAGAGTTCTACTAATACTGATGTAACATTTAGGTGACAGATTAATACATTTTTTGTTTGGATTGGCCTCCCTAAATCTTTTTGACATAACAACAGTTCGCCCATGGGATGCTAATGCACAGAGTCCACTACGGGTCTAGGATCAGTGAAATCACTATCACTCTAGGCCTTCTAAGAGTGGAGTCCAAACTGCCTCAGCATCGCAGGGGGGCCCATTCTAATGAAGACAAAGTCCTCCACCCGTTTCCAAAACATTGAGGGGCCACTCAAAAGAAAGGGGCAGTCCAGCCGAAGCTGCAGACGGTTGTCTTCATCCTGAATTTTTATTTAATCCTCATCCTAACTTTTGTTTCTTTCCTAAGTTTAAAAAAGCATATTTACCCTAGTACAGAGTTCTACTAATACTGATGTAACATTTAGGTGACAGATTAATACATTTTTTGTTTGGATTGGCCTCCCTAAATCTTTTTGACATAACAACAGTTCGCCCATGGGATGCTAATGCACAGAGTTTACCCCGAGTCTAGGATCAGTGAAATCATCATCACTCTAGGCCTTCTAAGAGTGGAGTCCAAACTGCCTCAGCATCGCCGGGGGCCCATTCTAATGAAGACAAAGTCCTCCACCCGTTTCCAAAACATTGAGGGGCCACTCAAATGTAAGGGGCAGTTGAATCGAAGCTGCAGACGTTTGTAATAATTCAGATTTTTTATTTAATCCTCATCCTAACTTTTGTTTGTTTCCTAAATTTAAAAAAGCATATTTACCCTAGGACAGAGATCTACTAACACTGATGTAACATTTAGGTGACAGATTAATACATTTTTTGGTTGGATTGGCTAACCTAAATCTTTTTGACATAACAACAGTTCGCCCATGGGATGCTAATGCACAGAGTCCACTACGGGTCTAGGATCAGTGAAATCACTATCACTCTAGGCCTTCTAAGAGTGGAGTCCAAACTGCCTCAGCATGGCAGGGGGGCCCATTCTAATGAAGACAATGTCCTCCACCCGTTTCCAAAACATTGAGGGGCCACTCAAAAGAAAGGGGCAGTCGAGCCGAAGCTGCAGACGGTTGTCTTCATCCTGAATTTTTATTTAATCCTCATCCTAACTTTTGTTTCTTTCCTAAGTTTAAAAAAGCCTATTTACCCTAGTACAGAGTTCTACTAATACTGATGTAACATTTAGGTGACAGATTAATCAATTTTTTATTTGGATTGGCCTCCCTAAATCTTTTTAACATAACAACAGTTCGCCCATGGGATGCTAATGCACAGAGTTTACCCCGTGTCTAGGATCAGTGAAATCATCATCACTCTAGGCCTTCTAAGAGTGGAGTCCAAACTGCCTCAGCATCGCAGGGGGCCCATTCTAATGAAGACAAAGTCCTCCACCCTTTCCAAAACATTGAGGGGCCACTCACATGTAAGGGGCAGTCGAACCGAAGCTGCAGGCGTTTGTAATAATTCAGATTTTTTATTTAATCCTCATCCTAACTTTTGTTTGTTTCCTAAATTTGAAAAAGCATATTTACCCTAGGACAGAGATCTACTAACACTGATGTAACATTTAGGTGACAGATTAATACATTTTTTGGTTGGATTGGCTAACCTAAATCTTTTTGACATAACAATAGTTCGCCCATGGGATGCTAATGCACAGAGTTTACCCCGGGTCCAGGATCAGTGAAATCATCATCACTCTAGGCCTTCTAAGAGTGGAGTCCAAACTGCCTCAGCATCGCAGGGGGCCCATTCTAATGAAGATAAAGTCTTCCACCTGTTTCCAAAACATTGAGGGGCCACTCAAATGTAAGGGGCAGTCGAACCGAAGCTGCAGACGTTTGTAATAATTCTGATTTTTTATTTAATCCTTATCCTATCTTTTGTTTGTTTCCTAAGTTTAAAAAAAGCATATTTACCCTAGGACAGAGATCTACTAACACTGATGTAACATTTAGGTGACAGATTAATAAATTTTTTGGTTGGATTGGCTAACCTAAATCTTTTTGACATAACAACAGTTCGCCCATGGGATGCTAATGCACAGAGTCCACTACGGGTCTAGGATCAGTGAAATCACTATCACTCTAGGCCTTCTAAGAGTGGAGTCCAAACTGCCTCAGCATCGCAGGGGGGCGCATTCTAATGAAGACAATGTCCTCCACCCGTTTCCAAAACATTGAGGGGCCACTCAAAAGAAAGGGGCAGTCGAGCCGAAGCTGCAGACGGTTGTCTTCATCCTGAATTTGTATTTAATCCTCATCCTAACTTTTGTTTCTTTCCTAAGTTTAACAAAAAAGAATATTTACCCTAGTACAGAGTTCTACTAATACTGATGTAACATTTAGGTGACAGATTAATCAATTTTTTATTTGGATTGGCCTCCCTAAATCTTTTTGACATAACAACAGTTCGCCCATGGGATGCTAATGCACAGAGTTTACCCCGTGTCTAGGATCAGTGAAATCATCATCACTCTAGGCCTTCTAAGAGTGGAGTCCAAACTGCCTCAGCATCGCAGGGGGCCCATTCTAATGAAGACAAAGTCCTCCACCCGTTTCCAAAACATTGAGGGGCCACTCAAATGTAAGGGGCAGTCGAATCGAAGCTGCAGACATTTGTAATAATTCAGATTTTTTATTTAATCCTCATCCTAACTTTTGTTTGTTTCCTAAGTTTAAAAAAGCATATCTACCCTAGGACAGAGATCTACTAACACTGATGTAACATTTAGGTGACAGATTAATACATTTTTTGGTTGGATTGGCTAACCTAAATCTTTTTGACATCACAACAGTTCGCCCATGGGATGCTAATGCACAGAGTCCACTACGGGTCTAGGATCAGTGAAATCACTATCACTCTAGGCCTTCTAAGAGTGGAGTCCAAACTGCCTCAGCATCGCAGGGGGGCCCATTCTAATGAAGACAAAGTCCTCCACCCGTTTCCAAAACATTGAGGGGCCACTCAAAAGAAAGGGGCAGTCGAGCCGAAGCTGCAGACGGTTGTCTTCATCCTGAATTTTTATTTAATCCTCATCCTAACTTTTGTTTCTTTCCTAAGTTTAAAAAAGCATATTTACCCTAGTACAGAGTTCTACTAATACTGATGTAACATTTAGGTGACAGATTAATACATTTTTTGTTTGGATTGGCCTCCCTAAATCTTTTTGACATAACAACAGTTCGCCCATGGGATGCTAATGCACAGAGTTTACCCCGAGTCTAGGATCAGTGAAATCATCATCACTCTAGGCCTTCTAAGAGTGGAGTCCAAACTGCCTCAGCATCGCCGGGGGCCCATTCTAATGAAGACAAAGTCCTCCACCCGTTTCCAAAACATTGAGGGGACACTCAAATGTAAGGGGCAGTCGAACCGAAGCTGCAGGCGTTTGTAATAATTCAGATTTTTTATTTAATCCTCATCCTAACTTTTGTTTGTTTCCTAAATTTAAAAAAGCATATTTACCCTAGGACAGAGATCTACTAACACTGATGTAACATTTAGGTGACAGATTAATACATTTTTTGGTTGGATTGGCTAACCTAAATCTTTTTGACATAACAACAGTTCGCCCATGGGATGCTAATGCACAGAGTCCACTACGGGTCTAGGATCAGTGAAATCACTATCACTCTAGGCCTTCTAAGAGTGGAGTCCAAACTGCCTCAGCATCGCAGGGGGGCCCATTCTAATGAAGACAATGTCCTCCACCCGTTTCCAAAACATTGAGGGGCCACTCAAAAGAAAGGGGCAGTCGAGCCGAAGCTGCAGACGGTTGTCTTCATCCTGAATTTGTATTTAATCCTCATCCTAACTTTTGTTTCTTTCCTAAGTTTAAAAAAGCATATTTACCCTAGTACAGAGTTCTACTAATACTGATGTAACATTTAGGTGACAGATTAATCAATTTTTTGTTTGGATTGGCCTCCCTAAATCTTTTTGACATAACAACAGTTCGCCCATGGGATGCTAATGCACAGAGTTTACCCCGAGTCTAGGATCAGTGAAATCATCATCACTCTAGGCCTTCTAAGAGTGGAGTCCAAACTGCCTCAGCATCGCAGGGGGCCCATTCTAATGAAGACAAAGTCCTCCACCCGTTTCCAAAACATTGAGGGGCCACTCAAATGTAAGGGGCAGTCGAATCGAAGCTGCAGACGTTTGTAATAATTCAGATTTTTTATTTAATCCTCATCCTAACTTTTGTTTGTTTCCTAAGTTTAAAAAAGCATATCTACCCTAGGACAGAGATCTACTAACACTGATGTAACATTTAGGTGACAGATTAATACATTTTTTGGTTGGATTGGCTAACCTAAATCTTTTTGACATCACAACAGTTCGCCCATGGGATGCTAATGCACAGAGTCCACTACGGGTCTAGGATCAGTGAAATCACTATCACTCTAGGCCTTCTAAGAGTGGAGTCCAAACTGCCTCAGCATCGCAGGGGGGCCCATTCTAATGAAGACAAAGTCCTCCACCCGTTTCCAAAACATTGATGGGCCACTCAAAAGAAAGGGGCAGTCGAGCCGAAGCTGCAGACGGTTGTCTTCATCCTGAATTTTTATTTAATCCTCATCCTAACTTTTGTTTCTTTCCTAAGTTTAAAAAAGCATATTTACCCTAGTACAGAGTTCTACTAATACTGATGTAACATTTAGGTGACAGATTAATACATTTTTTGTTTGGATTGGCCTCCCTAAATCTTTTTGACATAACAACAGTTCGCCCATGGGATGCTAATGCACAGAGTTTACCCCGAGTCTAGGATCAGTGAAATCATCATCACTCTAGGCCTTCTAAGAGTGGAGTCCAAACTGCCTCAGCATCGCCGGGGGCCCATTCTAATGAAGACAAAGTCCTCCACCCGTTTCCAAAACATTGAGGGGCCACTCAAATGTAAGGGGCAGTCGAACCGAAGCTGCAGGCGTTTGTAATAATTCAGATTTTTTATTTAATCCTCATCCTAACTTTTGTTTGTTTCCTAAATTTAAAAAAGCATATTTACCCTAGGACAGAGATCTACTAACACTGATGTAACATTTAGGTGACAGATTAATACATTTTTTGGTTGGATTGGCTAACCTAAATCTTTTTGACATAACAACAGTTCGCCCATGGGATGCTAATGCACAGAGTCCACTACGGGTCTAGGATCAGTGAAATCACTATCACTCTAGGCCTTCTAAGAGTGGAGTCGAAACTGCCTCAGCATCGCAGGGGGGGCCATTCTAATGAAGACAATGTCCTCCACCCGTTTCCAAAACATTGAGGGGCCACTCAAAAGAAAGGGGCAGTCGAGCCGAAGCTGCAGACGGTTGTCTTCATCCTGAATTTGTATTCAATCCTCATCCTAACTTTTGTTTCTTTCCTAAGTTTAAAAAAGCATATTTACCCTAGTACAGAGTTCTACTAATACTGATGTAACATTTAGGTGACAGATTAATCAATTTTTTATTTGGATTGGCCTCCCTAAATCTTTTTGACATAACAACAGTTCGCCCATGGGATGCTAAATGCACAGAGTTTACCCCGTGTCTAGGATCAGTGAAATCATCATCACTCTAGGCCTTCTAAGAGTGGAGTCCAAACTGCCTCAGCATCGCAGGGGGCCCTTTCTAATGAAGACAAAGTCCTCCACCCGTTTCCAAAACATTGAGGGGCCACTCAAATGTAAGGGGCAGTCGAATCGAAGCTGCAGACGTTTGTAATAATTCAGATTTTTTATTTAATCCTCATCCTAACTTTTGTTTGTTTCCTAAGTTTAAAAAAGCATATCTACCCTAGGACAGAGATCTACTAACACTGATGTAACATTTAGGTGACAGATTAATACATTTTTTGGTTGGATTGGCTAACCTAAATCTTTTTGACATCACAACAGTTCGCCCATGGGAAGCTAATGCACAGAGTCCACTACGGGTCTAGGATCAGTGAAATCACTATCACTCTAGGCCTTCTAAGAGTGGAGTCCAAACTGCCTCAGCATCGCAGGGGGGCCCATTCTAATGAAGACAAAGTCCTCCACCCGTTTCCAAAACATTGAGGGGCCACTCAAAAGAAAGGGGCAGTCGAGCCGAAGCTGCAGACGGTTGTCTTCATCCTGAATTTTTATTTAATCCTCATCCTAACTTTTGTTTCTTTCCTAAGTTTAAAAAAGCATATTTACCCTAGTACAGAGTTCTACTAATACTGATGTAACATTTAGGTGACAGATTAATACATTTTTTGTTTGGATTGGCCTCCCTAAATCTTTTTGACATAACAACAGTTCGCCCATGGGATGCTAATGCACAGAGTTTACCCCGAGTCTAGGATCAGTGAAATCATCATCACTCTAGGCCTTCTAAGAGTGGAGTCCAAACTGCCTCAGCATCGCCGGGGGCCCATTCTAATGAAGACAAAGTCCTCCACCCGTTTCCAAAACATTGAGGGGCCACTCAAATGTAAGGGGCAGTCGAACCGAAGCTGCAGGCGTTTGTAATAATTCAGATTTTTTATTTAATCCTCATCCTAACTTTTGTTTGTTTCCTAAATTTAAAAAAGCATATTTACCCTAGGACAGAGATCTACTAACACTGATGTAACATTTAGGTGACAGATTAATACATTTTTTGGTTGGATTGGCTAACCTAAATCTTTTTGACATAACAACAGTTCGCCCATGGGATGCTAATGCACAGAGTCCACTACGGGTCTAGGATCAGTGAAATCACTATCACTCTAGGCCTTCTAAGAGTGGAGTCCAAACTGCCTCAGCATCACAGGGGGGCCCATTCTAATGAAGACAAAGTCCTCCACCCGTTTCCAAAACAGTGAGGGGCCACTCAAAAGAAAGGGGCAGTCGAGCCGAAGCTGCAGACTTTTGTAATAATTCTGATTTTTTATTTAATCCTCATCCTAACTTTTGTTTCTTTCCTAAGTTTAAAAAAGCATATTTACCCTAGTACAGAGTTCTACTAATACTGATGTAACATTTAGGTGACAGATTAATCAATTTTTTATTTGGATTGGCCTCCCTAAATCTTTTTAACATAACAACAGTTCGCCCATGGGATGCTAATGCACAGAGTTTACCCCGTGTCTAGGATCAGTGAAATCATCATCACTCTAGGCCTTCTAAAAGTGGAGTCCAAACTGCCTCAGCATCGCAGGGGGCCCATTCTAATGAAGACAAAGTCCTCCACCTGTTTCCAAAACATTGAGGGGCCACTCACATGTAAGGGGCAGTCGAACCGAAGCTGAAGACTTTTGTAATAATTCTGATTTTTTATTTAATCCTCATCCTAACTTTTGTTTGTTTCCTAAGTTTAAAAAAGCATATTTACCCTAGGACAGAGATCTACTAACACTGATGTAACATTTAGGTGACAGATTAATACATTTTTTGGTTGGATTTGCTAACCTAAATCTTTTTGACATAACAACAGTTCGCCCATGGTATGCTAATGCACAGAGTCCACTACGGGTCTAGGATCAGTGAAATCACTATCACTCTAGGCCTTCTAAGAGTGGAGTCCAAACTGCCTCAGCATCACAGGGGGGCCCATTCTAATGAAGACAAAGTCCTCCACCCGTTTCCAAAACATTGAGGGGCCACTCAAAAGAAAGGGGCAGTCGAGCCGAAGCTGCAGACGGTTGTCTTCATCCTGAATTTTTATTTAATCCTCATCCTAACTTTTGTTTCTTTCCTAAGTTTAAAAAAGCATATTTACCCTAGTACAGAGTTCTACTAATACTGATGTAACATTTAGGTGACAGATTAATCAATTTTTTATTTGGATTGGCCTCCCTAAATCTTTTTAACATAACAACAGTTCGCCCATGGGATGCTAATGCACAGAGTTTACCCCGTGTCTAGGATCAGTGAAATCATCATCACTCTAGGCCTTCTAAGAGTGAAGTCCAAACTGCCTCAGCATCGCAGGGGGCCCATTCTAATGAAGACAAAGTCCTACACCCGTTTCCAAAACATTGAGGGGCCACTCACATGTAAGGGGCAGTCGAACCGAAGCTGCAGACTTTTGTAATAATTCTGATTTTTTATTTAATCCTCATCCTAACTTTTGTTTGTTTCCTAAATTTAAAAAAGCATATTTACCCTAGGACAGAGATCTACTAACACTGATGTAACATTTAGGTGACAGATTAATACATTTTTTGGTTGGATTGGCTAACCTAAATCTTTTTTACATAACAACAGTTCGCCCATGGGATGCTAATGCACAGAGTCCACTACGGGTCTAGGATCAGTGAAATCACTATCACTCTAGGCCTTCTAAGAGTGGAGTCCAAACTGCCTCAGCATCACAGGGGGGCCCATTCTAATGAAGACAAAGTCCTCCACCCGTTTCCAAAACATTGAGGGGCCACTCAAAAGAAAGGGGCAGTCGAGCCGAAGCTGCAGACGGTTGTCTTCATCCTGAATTTTTATTTAATCCTCATCCTAACTTTTGTTTCTTTCCTAAGTTTAAAAAAGCATATTTACCCTAGTACAGAGTTCTACTAATACTGATGTAACATTTAGGTGACAGATTAATCAATTTTTTATTTGGATTGGCCTCCCTAAATCTTTTTAACATAACAACAGTTCGCCCAGGGGATGCTAATGCACAGAGTTTACCCCGTGTCTAGGATCAGTGAAATCATCATCACTCTAGGCCTTCTAAGAGTGGAGTCCAAACTGCCTCAGCATCGCAGGGGGCCCATTCTAATGAAGACAAAGTCCTCCACCCGTTTCCAAAACATTGAGGGGCCACTCACATGTAAGGGGCAGTCGAACCGAAGCTGCAGACTTTTGTAATAATTCTGATTTTTTATTTAATCCTCATCCTAACTTTTGTTTGTTTCCTAAATTTAAAAAAGCATATTTACCCTAGGACAGAGATCTACTAACACTGATGTAACATTTAGGTGACAGATTAATACATTTTTTGGTTGGATTGGCTAACCTAAATCTTTTTGACATAACAACAGTTCGCCCATGGGATGCTAATGCACAGAGTCCACTACGGGTCTAGGATCAGTGAAATCACTATCACTCTAGGCCTTCTAAGAGTGGAGTCCAAACTGCCTCAGCATCACAGAGGGGCCCATTCTAATGAAGACAAAGTCCTCCACCCGTTTCCAAAACATTGAGGGGCCACTCAAAAGAAAGGGGCAGTCGAGCCGAAGCTGCAGACGGTTGTCTTCATCCTTAATTTGTATTTAATCCTCATCCTAACTTTTGTTTCTTTCCTAAGTTTAAAAAAGCATATTTACCCTAGTACAGAGTTCTACTAATACTGATGTAACATTTAGGTGACAGATTAATCAATTTTTTATTTGGATTGGCCTCCCTAAATCTTTTTAACATAACAACAGTTCGCCCATGGGATGCTAATGCACAGAGTTTACCCCGTGTCTAGGATCAGTGAAATCATCATCACTCTAGGCCTTCTAAGAGTGGAGTCCAAACTGCCTCAGCATCGCAGGGGGCCCATTCTAATGAAGACAAAGTCCTCCACCCTTTCCAAAACATTGAGGGGCCACTCACATGTAAGGGGCAGTCGAACTGAAGCGGCAGGCGTTTGTAATAATTCAGATTTTTTATTTAATCCTCATCCTAACTTTTGTTTGTTTCCTAAATTTGAAAAAGCATATTTACCCTAGGACAGAGATCTACTAACACTGATGTAACATTTAGGTGACAGATTAATACATTTTTTGGTTGGATTGGCTAACCTAAATCTTTTTGACATAACAATAGTTCGCCCATGGGATGCTAATGCACAGAGTTTACCCCGGGTCCAGGATCAGTGAAATCATCATCACTCTAGGCCTTCTAAGAGTGGAGTCCAAACTGCCTTAGCATCGCAGGGGGGCCCATTCTAATGAAGACAAAGTCCTCCACCCATTTCCAAAACATTGAGGGGCCACTCAAAAGAAAGGGGCAGTCGAGCCGAAGCTGCAGACGGTTGTCTTCATCCTGAATTTTTATTTAATCCTCATCCTAACTTTTGTTTCTTTCCTAAGTTTAAAAAAGCATATTTACCCTAGTACAGAGTTCTACTAATACTGATGTAACATTTAGGTGACAGATTAATCAATTTTTTGTTTGGATTGGCCTCCCTAAATCTTTTTGACATAACAACAGTTCGCCCATGGGATGCTAATGCACAGAGTTTAACCCGGGTATAGGATCAGTGAAATCACCATCACTCTAGGCCTTCTAAGAGTGGATTCCAAACTGCCTCAGCATCGCAGGGGGCCCATTCTAATGAAGACAAAGTCCTCCACCCGTTTCCAAAACATTGAGGGGCCACTCAAATGTAAGGGGCAGTCAAACCGAAGCTGCAGACGTTTGTAATAATTCTGATTTTTTATTTAATCCTTATCCTATCTTTTGTTTGTTTCCTAAGTTTAAAAAAAGCATATTTACCCTAGGACAGAGATCTACTAACACTGATGTAACATTTAGGTGACAGATTAATACATTTTTTGGTTGGATTGGCTAACCTAAATCTTTTTGACATAACAGTTCGCCCATGGGATGCTAATGCACAGAGTCCACTCCGGGTCTAGGATCAGTGTAATCACCATCACTCTAGGCCTTCTAAGAGTGGAGTCTAAACTGCCTCAGCATCGCAGGGGGGCCCATTCTAATGAAGATAAAGTCTTCCACCTGTTTCCAAAACATTGAGGGGCCACTCAAAAGAAAGGAGCAGTCGAGCCAAAGCTGCAGACGGTTGTCTTCATCCTGAATTTTTATTTAATCCTCATCCTAACTTTTGTTTCTTTCCTAACTTTAAAAAGCATATTTAACCTAGGAACAACATTCTACTGATACTGCGGTAAGATTTAGGTGACAGATTAATCCATTTTTTTTGTTGAATTGGCTAACCTAAATCTTTTTGACATAGCAACAGTTCGCCCATGGGAGGCTAATGCACAGAATCCACTCCAGGTCTAGGATCAGTGAAATCACCATCACTCTAGTCCTTCTAAGAGTGGAATCCAAACTGCCTCAGCATCACAGAAAGCCCATTCTATTGAAGACAAAGTCCTCCACCCCTTTCCAAAACATTGAGGGTTTAACAAGAGTAAAAGTCAATCAGTAGTAGTACTAAATGTCTAGGTGCAACTCTTGCCTAAATCCTAAATCTTGCCCATGATAAGATTCTAGTGTGGTAGCATTTGTTATGTAAACATTTATAAAATTGTCTTTTTCTGACCTGTGTTAGGACAATTAACTTTACCAGCTTTACAAAGTCTTTGCTCTGTGTCATTTGCACGTGTGACTACACATGTCAAACATTGTTCCATATCATTAATGTACCATTGAGTTATACTCTAAAAAAAGATTAATCCCTATTATGTTGGCATACAAACATGACCACAGTATTGCCTATACTCCCGGCGGTAGCATCAATGCAAATAAATACACCTTTGAGAAAGGCCCACACAACCATGGCTTTTTAACCCATGGCGACCTATCCAACAATAATTTAGTCGCTCCCCACTTATTGAGGGTTTTGTTAAATAAATTAGGTGCACATGTACCTTGTAATAATTCTCCCTGAATCAAAGGAGTAGCCAAATAAGGCTTAATAGGGCTTACTCTTGAGGAAAATGGAGAATGAGAACAAGTTCAACAGTTTGTTAACTATCTTTTCTTTAGATTCATGTATCTTCAGTAACCCATTGTTCCACGGCTCTTTTAATTGGTCTTGCAACTCCCTCTTATGCATCAGAGGCCTATTATTCGATAATCGTAGGTATCAGTACCATTTCTGTTTGCAGTAATATTCAATGCAATCTTGTATTTGGCAGAGGTCACGTTGGAGTATGCGATGTTGGTTGGTAAGAGTGTCGTCAGATTGCTTTAACCCCTTCCCGACATGCGCCGTACATGTACGGCGCTGTCGGGAGGTGCTTCCCGCAAAGCGCCGTACATGTACGGCGCAGTGATTGTGCGGGCTCAGAAGCAGAGCCGGCACCATCACCGCGGGGTGACAGCTGTATTATACAGCTGGCACCCTCCTGTAACTGCCAGGACCGGAGCTATTCTCCGATCCGGCAGATTAACCCCTCAGATGCTGCGCTCAATAGAGCGCAGCATCTGATAGGTTTTCACCCTACCGGCAACCCAGTGACGCAATCGCTGGGTTGCTGTGGCAATCGGACACCAGAAAATGGCGTCCGAGTCTGCCTTGTACGGGAGCCGATGAGGACCCGCCTGCGGCGTGTCCTCATAGGCTTGCTGTCAGTGAATAACTGACAGCGCTAATACACTGCACTTCGTATGTAGTACAGTGTATTAGAGTAGCGATCGGGGCATCAGGCCCTCATGTCCCCTAGTGGGACAAGTCAGAAAAGTTAAAAAAAGTTAATAAAAATGTGGTAAAACAATAAAAACACACACATTTAAAATAAAAATAAAGCTAAACTGACTTTTTTTCCCATAGTAAGTCTTTTATTATGGGAATACCGTAAAAAAAAAAAAAACTATACATAATTGGTATCGCCGCGTCCGTAACGACCCAAACTACAAAACTATTATGTAATTTATTCCGCACGGTGAACGCCGTAAAAAAAAACATGAAAAACAACGCCAGAATCTTTGTTTTTAGGTCACATCTCCTTCCAAAAAATGCTATAAAAAGTGATCAAAAAGTCACATTTACTCCAAAATAGTACTAATAAAAACGACAATTCGTCCCGCAAAAAATAATCCCAACACCGCTTTGTGCACGCAAAAATAAAAAAGTTATGGGTCTTAGAATATGGCGACACAGAAAACAAATGATTTTATAAAAAAAGTGATTTTATTGTGCAAAAGCCGCAATACATAAAAAAAACTATATAAATTTGGTATCACCGTAATCGTATCGACCCGCAGAATAAAGCTAACATGTAATTTAGGACGCACTGTGGATGCCGATAAAAAAAACAATAAAAAACGATTCCAGAATTGCTTGTTTTTGGTAATTTCCTTTACCAAAAAATGAAATAAAAAGTGATCAAAAAGTCGTATGTGTTCTAAAATGATACCAATAAAATCTACAGCCCGTCTCGCAAAAAACAAGCCCGCACACCGCTCAATCAACTGAAAAACAAAAAAGTTACGGCACTAGTAATGCGGTGATGAAAAAAAAAAATCTCAATGCGCAGGCCGGAGGGGAACATTCCTTCAGTTTCAGGACCCTAGTATTTAGGAACTAGGAAAGGGAAGGGACATCGCACATCCGCTGGAAGCGAGGGCGCCCGTATTATACCAGCACAAAACTTTCCCACTAATATTTCCCAAACTACGAAGGAGAAAATGTCCCCAAAAGGTGCAGAGCGTTACAAAAGGGGGATAAGAAAGAAAACCGTTTATCAGTGTGACACCGGCCTGCACATAACGGATCGCTTCACATCGTAACACACATCTATGGATAATTGTATTATTTACCCCATTATTTTACCCTCTTATTATGCCCTGATGTACCCCGCACAGATTACATATACCCTGATGTACTCCGCACAGATTACATATACCCTGATGTACTCCGCACAGCTTACATATACACTGATGTACTCCGCACAGATTACATATACCCTGATGTACTCCGCACAGCTTACATATAGCACTGATATACTCCGCACAGATTACATATACCCTGATGTACTCCGCACAGATTACATATACCCTGATGTACTCCGCACAGATTACATATACCCTGATGTACTCCGCACAGTTTACATATACACTGATGTGCTCCGCACAGATTACATATACCCTGATGTACTCCGAACAGCTTACATATACCACTGATATACTCCGCACATATTACATATACCCTGATGTTCTCCGCACAGATTACATATGCCACCACATTATAAACTGAAATACCAGCAAAACTCAAACAAAACTACCAAGCAAAATCCATGCTGAAAATGGCGGTCTATTCCTTCTTAGCCCTACAGTGTGCCCAAACAGCAATTTATGGCCACAAGTAAGGCATTACCATACCCGGGAGAACCCGCTTAACAATTTATGGGGTAAGATTCTCTAGGGGCCCAACATCTTGTGCAGTGAATGGGCAGATCAGTGGAAAAATTGCAATTTTCACTTTGCACCATCCACTGCGTATTCATTTCAGAAAAACACCTGTGGAGTCTAAATTCTCACTAAACCCCTTGATAAATGCCTTTAGGGGTGTAGTTTCTAAAACGGGGTCACTTTTGTTTCGTACATCAGGGGTTTTGCAAATGCAACATGGCGTCCGCAAACCATTCCAGAAAAATCTACGCTCCAAAAGATAAATACCGCTCCTTTTCTTTTGAATGCTCCCATATACGTAAACAGCCTATTATAACCACATATGGGGTGTTACCGTACTCGGGAGAAATTACTTTACAAATGTTGTGGTGCTTTTTCTTCTCTATTCCTTGTAAAAATGAAAAATGTTGATCTAAAACTACATCTTGTTGGAAAAAAAAATTATTTTTAATTTTCATAGCTTAATTCTAATTAATTCAGCAAAAAACCTTTGGGATAAAAATTTTCACTATACTCCTAGATGATTCCTCAGGGGGTGCAGTTTTCCAAATGGAGTCAATTTTGGGGTGTTTCCACTGTATTAGTACTACAGGGGCTCAGCAAATGTGACATGGCGCCCAGACACTATCCAAAATCCAAATGGTGCTAGTTCCATTCTGAGCCCTACCGTGTGTCCAAACAGCCGTTTCTGACCACATGTGGGGTATTGTTTTACTCAGGAGAAGTTGCTTTACTAATTTTATGGTGCTTTTTCTCCTTCAGTCCTTGTGGAAATGAAAAAAAAATACCTAAACCTACATTTTATTTGAAAAAATGTAGATTTTCATTTTTACGGCCTACTTCCAATAAGTTCTGTAAAACACCTGTGGGGTCAAACTGCTCACTGTACTCCTAGATAATTTCCTCATGGGGTGTAGTTTCCAAAATGGGGTCACTTGTTGGGGGTTTCCACTGTTTTGTCCCCTAAGGGGCTTTGCAAATGCGACATGGCCTCCGCAAACCATTCCTGCTAAATTTGAGTTCCAAAAGCCAAATGGCGCTCTTTCCCTTCTCAGCCTCGCCGTGTCTCCAAACAGCCGTTTATTACTACATGTGGGGTATTGTTTTACTCGGGAGAAATGTTTTTACAAATTTTATGGTGCTTTTTCTCCTTTAGTCCTTGTGGAAATGAAAAAAAATTAGCTAAACCTAAATTTTATTTGAAAAAATGTAGATTTTCATTTTCACAGCCTACTTCCAAAAATTTCTGCAAAAAACCTGTGGGGTCAAAATGCTCACTATACCCCTAGATAATTTCCTCAAGGGGTAAAGTTTCCAAAATGGGGTCACTTGTTGGGGGTTTCCACTGTTTTGTCCCCTCAGTTGCTTTGCAAATGCGACATGGCCTCCGCAAACCATTCCTACTAAATTTGAGCTCCAAGAGCCAAATGGTGCTCTTTCCCTTCTAAGCCCTGCCGTGTGTCCAAACAACCGTTTATTACCACATGTGGGGTATTGTTTTACTCGGGAGAAATTGCTCTACAAATGTTGTGGTGCTTTTTCTACTTTAGTTTTTTTGGAAATGAAAAAAAATTAGCTAAACATACATTTTATTTGAAAAAATGTAGATTTTCATTTTCATGGCCTAGTTCCAAAAATTTTTGCAAAAAAACTGGCCAGTCAAAATGCTTGCTACAACCCTAGATAAATTCCTTGTGGGGTGTAGTTTCCCAAATGGGGTCACTTTTGGGGGATTTCCACTGTTTTAGTCCCACAAGACCTGTTCAAAGCTGACATGGTGCCTAAAATATATTCTAATAAAAAGGAGACCCAAAATCCACCAGGTGCTCCTTTGCTTCTGAGGCCGGTGCTTCAGTCCAGTAGCACACTAGAGCCACATGTGGGATATTTCCTAAAACTGCAGAACCTGGAAAATAAACATTGAGTTGCATTTCTTGGGTAAAACATTCTGTGGTACAAAAAAAATGGATTCAAAATGAATTTCTGGAAAAAAATAATGAACTTTGTAAATTTCACCTCTACTTTGCCTTAATTCCTGCGCAATGTCTAAAGGGTTAAGAAACTTTCTAAATGCTGTTTTGAATACTTTGAGGGGTGCAGTTTTTAAAATGGGGTGACTTATTGGGGGTTTCTAATATCTAAGGACCTCAAAGCCACTTCACATCTGAACTGGCCCCTGTAAAAATAGCATTTTGAAATTTTCTTGAAAATGTGAGAAATTGCTGCTAAAGTTCTAAGACTTGTAACGTCCTAGAAAAATAAAATGATGTTCAAAAAACGATGCCAATCTAAAGTAGACATATGGGGGATGTTAGTTAGCAACATTTTTGTGTGGTATAACTGCCTGTCTTACAAGCAGATACATTTAAATTGAGAAAAATGCAAATTTTTGCAATTTTTCGCTAAATTTTGGTGTTTTTCACAATTAAATACTGAATGTATCGGGAAAATTTTGCCAGTAACATAAAGTCCAATGTGTCACGAGAAAACAATCTCAGAATCACTTGGATAGGTAAAAGCATTCCGGAGTTATTACCACATAAAGTGAAACATGTCAGATTTGAAAAATGAGGCTCTGTGTAATGGCAGGAAGGAGGTGAAGGGAACAAGTGAGCCCTAATCTACCCACCGCCCTGTCCCTGCCTACTTGCAATGACCCGCCCTAGGCGACGGGGTACAACTTGGCGGCGGTCCCTACGCTGTCTAAGTGCAAGGGAGTACAAACAGGGAACACGCAAGGGAAGGGGCGGTAGGCCACGGAACGCCGCGAGGAAACGGAGCGGTGAATGAGCCAGTCAGGATCAGGATGTAGTGGAGTATACAAACGCAGAGCACGGAGCAGGAAGCAAGCCAGGGGCAAAGCGAAGCAGGATAAGCGGAACTGAAGCAAGGCAGAAGCACGGCAGAAGCAGGCTGGAGCAAGGCAGCAGTGGGGCCAGGAATCCAAGAAGAATAACAAGCACTGAGGAAGAGAACACGGCAGGTATAAATGAACAGGGGGCGGAGCTAACTCCGACTGACCAGGCCGCGATAGGCTCTCCCACTCCTGAGCCTGCCACCCTGGTTGGTGGGAGCCGGTGTCAGTCTAAGAGGTCTGGCCTCAGGTGTCGACTGATTAATCTCGGGAGTATACACAGACGTAGTACCTGGCAGATCCTTTACAGTACTCCCCTTTTTATGAGGGGCCACCGGACCCTTACTAAGAGGACCCGGTTTAGTGGGGAAGAGAAGGTGGAACCTCCTGATCAATACCCCAGCGTGAACATCTCGAGCAGGTACCCAAGTCCTCTCCTCCGGCCCGTATCCTCTCCAATGGACCAGGTACTGGAGGGAGCCCTGGATCATCCTACTGTCCATAATCTTGGCCACCTCGAATTCCACCCCCTCAGGGGTGAGAACGGGAACAGGAGGTTTCCTCGAGGGGGACCAGGACGGGGAGCAGCGTTTAAGGAGGGAGGCATGGAAGACGTCATGTATGCGAAAGGATGGGGGCAGCTCCAGACGGAAGGATACAGGCTTGAGGACTTCAATGACCTTATAAGGTCCAATAAATCGGGGAGCAAACTTCCTGGACGGGACCTTAAGGCGCAAGTTCCTGGACGACAACCAGACCAGATCCCCGACGACAAACCGGGGGTTAGCAGAACGTCTACTATCAGCCTGAATCTTTTGTACGCTCTGGGACGCCTCTAGGTTCTTCTGAACCTGGGCCCAGACTGTGCACAGTTCCCGATGAACGTCCTCTACCTTGGGATTATTGGAACAACCAGGAGAAACGGAGGAGAACCTTGGGTTAAACCCGAAATTACAGAAAAACGGGGAGACCCCTGACGAGTTACTGACCCGGTTATTCAGGGAAAATTCGGCGAGGGGAAGGAATGAGACCCAATCAAATTGACAGTCAGAGATGAAACACCTTAAATATTGTTCCAGGGATTGGTTAGTCCTTTCCGTTTGGCCATTAGTTTCGGGATGGAAGGCGGAGGAGAAGGACAGATCAATCTCCAACTTTTTACAAAAAGCTCTCCAAAATAAGGAAACAAATTTTACCCCTCTGTCAGAAACGATATTGACTGGGGCCCCATGGAGACGCAGAATGTGTTTAACAAACAAAGAAGCTAACGTCTTGGCGTTAGGTAGTTTCTTAAGGGGCACAAAGTGGCACATCTTGCTGAAGCGGTCTACTACCACCCACACCACCGACTTGCCCTGAGATGGAGGCAAATCGGTGATAAAATCCATGGAGATATGGGTCCAAGGTCTCTGGGGAATGGGCAAGGAACGTAGTAAGCCCGCAGGTCGGGACCTAGGGGGTCTTGGACCGAGCACAAACCTCACAAGCGGTGACGTAAGCCCTAACGTCTTTAGGCAACCCAGGCCACCAATAGTTTCTGGTAATGAGGTGTTTGGTACCCAAGATGCCAGGATGACCAGATAGTGCGGAGTCATGGTTTTCCCTGAGTACCCTTAGCCGGTATTGCAGGGGGACAAACAGTTTGTCCCCAGGGAGGTTCCCGGGAGCTGAACCTTGATCAGCCGCGATGTCAGAAGCTAAATCAGAATCAGTGGCAGAAACGATTATACCAGGGGGTAAAATACAAGCAGGATCCTTCTTGGGAGGAGGATTGGCCATGAAACTACGTGACAGTGCATCAGCCTTAATATTTTTGGACCCAGCCCTATAGGTAACCAAGAAATTAAATCTGGTAAAGAATAGTGCCCAACGAGCTTGTCTAGGATTAAGCCTCCGGGCAGATTCTAGGAAAACCAGATTCTTGTGGTCAGTAAGGACTGTTACCTGGTGTCTGGCCCCCTCCAGGAAGTGACGCCACTCTTCAAAAGCCCATTTAATGGCTAAAAGTTTGCGGTTGCCAATATCATAGTTACTCTCCGTGGGCGAAAACTTCCTAGAGAAGTAAGCACAGGGGCGGAGATGGGTGAGGGAGCTGGTACCCTGGGACAAGACGGCCCCCACTCCCACCTCGGATGCGTCAACCTCCACAATAAATGGCTCCCTTTGGTTGGGCTGAACCAGCACGGGGGCCGAGATAAAGCACTTCTTGAGGGTCTCAAAAGCCTGGACGGCCTCAGGGGGCCAATGGAGGACATCAGCACCCTTGCGAGTAAGGTCCGTAAGAGGCTTAGCGACGACCGAGATGTTGGCAATAAATCTCCTGTAATAGTTAGCGAACCCAAAAAAACACTGTAGCGCCTTCAGGGAGTCAGGTTGGACCCATTCTGCCACAGCCTGAACCTTGGCAGGGTCCATGCGGAATTCATGAGGAGTGAGGATTTGACCTAAAAATGGTATCTCCTGTACCCCAAACACACATTTTTCGGTCTTCGCAAACAGATTATTTTCCCGGAGGACCTTCCTGACATGCTCCACGTGGGAGGACCAGTCCTTGGAAAACACCAGTATGTCATCAAGGTACACTACAAGAAAATTACCCAGGTAATCTCTCAGAATTTCATTAATAAAATTCTGGAAGACGGCAGGGGCATTACACACCCCAAAGGGCATGACCAGGTATTCGAAATGACCTTCGGGTGTGTTGAACACAGTTTTCCACTCATCCCCCTCTTTGATGCGGATAAGGTTATATGCCCCCCGTAGATCGAACTTAGAAAACCATTGGGCCCCCTGAACCTGATTAAAAAGATCCGGAATCAAAGGAAGGGGATACTGGTTCCTTACGGTGACCTTATTCAGGTTCCGATAATCAATGCACGGCCTAAGACCACCATCCTTCTTCCTCACGAAGAAGAAGCCAGCACCTACAGGAGAAGTCGAGGGGAGAATGAAACCCTTGGCCAGGCATTCTTGGATATACTCCCTCATAGCTTCACGTTCAGGACATGAAAGATTAAATATCCTACCCTTAGGAAGCTTGGCACCAGGCACCAAATCGATGGCGCAATCGTAATCTCTATGAGGGGGCAACACCTCGGAGGCCTCCTTAGAAAACACATCAGCGAAGTCCTGAACAAACTCAGGAAGCGTGTTTACCTCCTCCCGGGGAGAAATAGAGTTAACCGAAAGACATGACATCAGGCATTCACTACCCCATTTGGTGAGATCCCCAGTATTCCAATCAAACGTGGGATTATGCAGCTGCAACCAGGGAAGACCTAATACCAGATCGGACGATAATCCCTGCATCACCAGTACAGAGCACTGCTCCACATGCATGGAGCCAACAAGGAGTTCAAAAACAGGAGTATGCTGAGTAAAATAACCATTAGCAAGAGGAGTGGAGTCGATACCCACTACCGGGATAGGATAAGGCAAATCAATAAAAGGCATTTTTAGAGACATAGCAAATTCCACAGACATGATTATAGCAGATGAGCCAGAATCCACGAAGGCACTGCCAGTGGCAGACCGGCCAGCAAACGAGACCTGAAAGGGAAGCAAAATTTGATTGCGTTTCATATTAACGGGAAATACCTGTGCGCCCAAGTGACCTCCCCGATGATCACTTAGGCGCGGAAGTTTTCCGGCTGTTTATTCTTGCGCCTGGCACAGGTGTTCAGTAGATGCTTGTCGTCCCCACAATAGAAGCAGAGACCATTCTTCCTGCGAAACTCTCTACGTTGTCGAGGGGACATGGAGGCCCCGAGTTGCATAGGTATCTCCGAGTCCTCCGTGGAAGAGCGAGGAGACGGGACCTCGGGGGGAATCGCAGGGAAGTCAGAGGGGAACACATTGAAACATTCAAGCTGACGTTCCCTGAGACGTCGGTCAAGTCGTACTGCTAGGGCCATAACCTGGTCTAGGGAGTCAGAAGAGGGGTAGCTAATCAGCAGATCCTTCAGGGCGTCAGATAATCCTAACCTAAACTGGCACCTTAGGGCCGGGTCGTTCCACCGAGAAGCTACGCACCACTTTCTAAAATCAGAACAGTATTCCTCAACAGGTCTCCTACCCTGACGTAAGGTCACCGACTCTCGGCTAAGGCAGTCCTGTCAGTCTCGTCGTAAATGAGTCCGAGGGCAGAGAAAAAACGATCAACGGAGGAAAGTTCAGGGGCGTCAGGAGCCAAGGAGAAGGCCCACTCTTGGGGCCCTTCCTGGAGTCGGGATATAATGATACCCACCCGCTGGTTCTCGGAACCTGAGGAGTGAGGTTTTAGGCGGAAATAAAGTCTGCAACTCTCCCGGAAGGAGAGAAAAGTCTTACGGTCCCCTAAGAACCGGTCAGGTAACTTGAGGTCGGGTTCTAGAGGTGAGGTGAGGGGTACTACTAAGGCAGCGTCAGCCTGGTTGACCCTCTGAGCCAGGGCCTGGACCTGTAGGGAGAGGCCCTGCATCTGCTGGGTCAGGGTCTCAAGGGGGTCCATGATAGCGTCAGCGTAGGAGAAATGGTAGACTAGGTATGGGCTTGTTATTATGTAATGGCAAGAAGGAGGTGAAGGGAACAAGTGAGCCCTAATCTACCCACCGCCCTGTCCCTGCCTACTTGCAACGACCCGCCCTAGGCGACGGGGTACAACTTGGCGGCGGTCCCTACTCTGTCTAAGTGCAAGGGAGTACAAACAGGGAACACGCAAGGGAAGAGGCAGTAGGCCACGGAACGCCGCGAGGAAACGGAGCGGTGAATGAGCCAGTCAGGATCAGGATGTAGTGGAGTATACAAACGCAGAGCACGGAGCAGGAAGCAAGCCAGGGGCAAAGCGAAGCAGGATAAGCGGAACTGAAGCAAGGCAGAAGCACGGCAGAAGCAGGCTGGAGCAAGGCAGCAGTGGGGCCAGGAATCCAAGAAGAATAACAAGCACTGAGGAAGAGAACACGGCAGGTATAAATGAACAGGGGGCGGAGCTAACTCCGACTGACCAGGCCGCGATAGGCTCTCCCACTCCTGAGCCTGCCACCCTGGTTGGTGGGAGCCGGTGTCAGTCTAAGAGGTCTGGCCTCAGGTGTCGACTGATTAATCTCGGGAGTATACACAGACGTAGTACCTGGCAGATCCTTTACACTCTGTCAGGAAGGTCAAAAGCGGCCAAAGAGGGAAGGGGTTAAGGAAGAATGATGGCAGAAAGTCGATAATCGTAGGTATCAGTACTTCCGATTTAGTTTGCAGTAATATACAATTCACTCCTGTATTTCACTGAAGTCACGTTGGAGTATTCTATGTTGTTTGGTAAGAGTGTTGTTGTCAGATTGCTTTAAGAAAAGAATGATGTCAGAAAGCTGAAATACATAGACTATGATGTATAGAGCTACAAGCAATGAAACTCCATAGTCCTTTGTCTGGTTTAGGTCCAAGTGGATTGAAGAAGTCGGCCATTGCAGAGTTTCAGGAGACTGTCTGTCATCAAATACTGTAGAATCTAATGCTATTATTCTTGACCTCTTGTAGGGGAGCAAAGAACAGTACCTGTTGCAGCTGTTTCATGTGAGGTGGGCTTACATGAAGCAACCTCCTTCTTCTCACCTGGGGGTCTTCTGTGCGGTATATTATCCTCAGACCCACTTATCTTTTCCTCCAGGTCAAGGAATTTTCCGTCTAACAGAGGATCAAGTTACAACTGCTCGCAGGTCTCCAGTAATAATTGGTTTCTCTCACGGGTGATGAGTCGGTCTAAATAATATGTGCAGATTTCTTCACATAGGAAGAATCGATCCAGGTATCTCTTCTTTCACACCTCACGGCAGTAAGGATGGTCAGCAGCAGTACCTTGAAGAGACTTCTCCAAAGCACTGTAAATAAACCAGAATGTAAAACTAATTGATCATTATAAAGTTTCACAGATTAACGGAATAAGTCTCTTCAGTACATTTATGTTGAGCCTCCTGCACCTGAGTCTTAACTCTCTCAGGCTGGGTTTACACTGTGCGTTTTTGCCATGAATTTTTTTTGTTTTGGTAGATAAACTAACGTGGAAGTTCATCAAACCAAACAAAAAAAGAATGCTAAAAACGCAACAAAAACGCACATTGTAAACCAAGCCTAAAACTTCTTCTGAAGCCTTATCACATATTGGACAAGGGTGTCATGTGACAAATATAGTTCTGAGTCTGTAGGCGTTATGGGCAACGTGGGTAATTTTCGAACAAAATTTCATAAGGAGTTAGTACATGGTCGGTGGGGGTCCCAGTAGTGGGGCCCTTAGCGATCATATATTTATCACCTATCCAGTGGATAGGTGATAAATGTTCTTAGTGGGAAAACCCTTTAGCTTAAAGGGGTTTTCCAGTCCTAAGAAATTGTAGGAATTTCTTGACATAAATTTCTTGGTTTTGTATAACGGTCATTTAAGCACGACCATCTTCCGGAAAGCAACAGCGGTGAATTCCTTATTGCACGCATCATCGTTTTATACTCCTCATATTGTGCGTTCCATCCCGACAGGCCAATTCTTGAGGGCTAAATGAGTGATTTAATTCTCATCGGAATTTTAAAGAACAGGCCTCAAATCTGAAACCGAGATTAAGACAACGTGGCTACAGAAATATAGATGCTGAAAAAGGATGCCAAAGAGCAAGGAGTACTAATCGGGACATTCTGTTGAGACAAAAGGTACGTAGATCAAAGGAAATCTGGTCAGATTTGTAACCAACTCTAACACACAATGGCAGAATGATCCCGATCTTAGGGGTGTTCTTCCACACCGACCATTGATGGTGGCTAAAAGAAGCAGAACACTAAAGGACATGTTAGTAAGAAGCCATTATGTACCTCCCTGTGTGTCATCGGGCCCTAAGTGGGGCTCATTCCCATGTGGCCACTGCTCTATCTGTAGCATGATTGTTAGGACAGATACATTTTGTGATTCATCAGGATGTGATGAACACAAAATTGTGGACGTCATTAATTGCAGTACCACGGGGGTCATATATCGCGCTACATGCACTTGTGGTTTGATATACGTGGGTATGACCACACGAGATCTGAGGGTACGCACCCAGGAACATGCCAAGGATATCAGGGCAGCAGTGAAATTGGACCCTCAGAAACTCATCAAATTTAAACCAATACCTAAGCACTTTAGGGAGAAACACAAGGGCAGATGTCAGGATTTAAAAGTTCCTGAAATTGCTAAACTTTCTTTGGGCTCCCGAGGAGGGAATCTAGCCAAACGTCATGAGCAAATTGAATGTCGTTGGATCATAAAGTTACGCACCCAAGCTCCTTTGGGCCTGAATGAGAAGGTATAATTTGTGCCTTTCTTATAGTATGGCTTTGCACAGGTTGTGAACAATATTGCCAGTGATATCTCCCTTTGCAGTATTTTGGGTATTCTTCCATTTTTATATTAAATGTTAGGGCTTCTACTCTTCTACTGGGGATTGTTGTTTGGTTTGGTTTGATGGGTTGTATATTTTGATTTTATTCTTTATCTTTTGTGAGTAACTGTATACTCCTTTTCTGGGTATAACGCTCGTTCATTGGCTGATTGTAACGTTTATGCAGCCGAAAATATTACCGTTGTTGGCAGCACATCTCCCTGTTCATTTTTTTTTTTTTACATAGACCAAAAGAATATTAAAAATAAAAACATTTTCGCTCAAAAGCAGTGGATTTTTTATTTTAACATATCTGGAATCGCGACACCTGTAAAAGTCCAAACTGTTACAATATAAAATGAAAACCCCAAAATCGCCTATTTTTTTAGTCACCTCGTATCCCACAAAAGAATTTAATAAAAAGTGGTCAAAAAGTCTTATGTACCCCAAAATGGTACAAATTAAAACTACAGCTCGGCCTGCAGAAAATAAGCCCTCATATAGACGGAAAAATCAAAAAGTTATGTCTCAGAATATGGCAACACAAAACAAATTTTATTTTTAATAATGAATTTTCTCCTTGTAAGGGCTTGTCCACACGTAACAAAAATGGCTGCGTATTTTCCATTCGGAATTGCGAACGGATAATACGCAGCGGAATACAGTAGCAGCAAAGTGGGTGTGAATGAGCGAATGTTATCCACACGCTGCATAAAATGTCAGTCCTGAAATTGCGGAAAGTGGACTGAATTCCTGCGTTTTTCAGAGGAAATGTCACCATCTCACAGACTTGGAAAAAAAACGCAGCAAAATAAGGAATTTTTTCTACAAAAAAAATGGCTTTTGGAAGGTGGGGAGGAAAAAATGTGAATAAAAAAATGTCGGAGATGGGAAGGTGTTAATAATGTGCTTTGGGTTTGTGTCTGACTAAACACATAGACGTCATTCTTGCCTACTCTCCAGGATTGTCCAGTAGTCTACAAGAAATCTCCCGGCAGAGAAGGAGGTCTCCTGAAAGTCTCCTGACGGCTGAGAGCAGGGGCTCTTGCTGCATATTTATTTCTATGGCCGCATGGTAGCTGTGTAAACATGTATCATTGAGCTCCTGCTTGTGGCTGCACGCAGGGAAGCACTCTACTGGCACTGTTTATGGGACACTCTACTGGCACTGTTTATGGGGCACTCTACTGTCACTGTTTATGGGGAACTCTACTGGCACTGTTTATGGGGCACTCTACTGGCACTGTTTATGGGGCACTCTACTGGCACTGTTTATGGGGCACTCTACTGGCACTGTTTATGGGACACTCTACTGGCACTGTTTATGGGGCACTCTACTGGCACTGTTTATGGGGCACTCTACTGGCACTGTTTATGGGGCACTCTGCTGGTATTGGTAATGGAGCCATTTTGGCTGGTGTGGGGGAGTGGATGCAGCTTAGGACTCCTAGAAAACTATTATTTACCCTCACAAACTGAAATGATTGATTCCATATCAAGCCTTGGCTCTTATTTAGACTGGTACAAATCCTAGGATTTATTGACAGAGCTATGACAATCATGATGGATCCGTTGTGTAAAAGATCCCATTGACTTCTAATGGGTCAGTGAGGTTTCGGGCTCTAATGGTGTTGTGAACAGAGCCTAACCTGTGTAGAGTTTTGATGAATCATGAGCTGGGAAGACTTCCATTTACACCTCTTACAGCAAGTACTAAAGCCTCTAACATGTATTGCATATCTGACAAGTTACAATTCTGTATTTTACCCTCTGTCGCCGTGCGGTGCTTTAATGAGACGCCATATCCTCCCTATGGCGTGTGGTGGAGCATGACACATTTTCTTTTCTTCTTACGGAATGTGTAAAATTAGAGGAACAGTGTAGGCCCATAATGCAATACAGATCCGTGTGTGTCTCTGTGTGTGTCTGTTTGTGTGTGTGTCTGTGCGTGCGTGTGTGTGTGTGTATGTGAGTGTGTGTGTCTGTGTGTGTGAGTGTATATATGTCCGTGTGTGTATGTGTCTGTGTGTGTGTATGTGTTTCGTGCGTGTGTGTATGTGTGTGTGTGCGCGCGCGCGCGCGTGTGTGTGTGTATGAATGTATGTGCGTGTGTGTATATGTGTGTGTGTGTGTGTGTATGTATGTATGTGCGTGTGTGTGTGTCTGTGTGTGTGTGTTTGTGTGTGTGTGTGTGTGTGTGTATGTATGTGCGTGTGTGTGTATATGTGTGTGTGTGTGTGTGTGTGTGTGTATGTATGTGCGTGTGTGTGTGTGTGTGTGTGTGTGTCTGTGTGTGTGTGTCTGTGTGTTGTCCGATTTGGAAGTTTATGACAAAAACAGCCACAATACCTAGCCATGAGAACCCAGGTGTAATGGGATATGGGAATAACAACATTCACAAGTCTTGTACATCTTTCCGCTGTGGTAATTCTTGCCCCGGGGGAACCTCCTACTCTTACTGGAATTATTGAAGCAGAGGCCGGCGGTTATGTGAGGTGGACGTGTACAATATAAGATACCGCTGTCACAATCGTTATCCTGTGTCGCCCT